>NC_089584.1:63412922-63688779 GCF_019320115.1 Miscanthus floridulus
CTCTAATGGGGTACTCGGCATAAGTCAAATCAGGTTCTAGTTCTACGTCACCAAAGTCGATCTCTTGGTCAGGTACTTGAAGACACTTCTTTAACTGAGATACATGAAAGATATCATGTACCGCTGACATGTGATCTAGTAGCTTGACGCGATAGGCGACTGGTCCACATCATTGTTGGATCTGGAAAGGACCGACATAATGGGGTGCCAACTTTCCCCGAATCCCAAAACGATGAACTCCTTTCATCGGTGATACCTTGAGGTAGACATAATCTCCCACTTTGAATTCTAGCGGTCGTCTCCTCTGATCAGCATAGCTTTTCTGTCGGGATTGTGCTACCTTCATATTGGCTTGTATGAGTTTAACTTTCTCTTCAGCTTCCTTGACCACATCCGGTCCAAAGAACCAACGTTCTCCAGCTTCTGACCAATTTAAAGGTGTTTGGCACCTACGGCCATACAGTGCTTCGAATGGTGCCATTTTAATGCTCTCTTGATGGCTATTGTTATACGAGAATTCAGCTAAGGGAAGGCATTCATCCCATTTAGCACCAAAGGAAAGGACACATGCTCTTAACATATCTTCAAGAATTTGATTTACCCTTTCAGTCTGTCCATCTGTTTGCGGATGATAAGCAGAACTACGGATAAGTTTAGTTCCTAAAGACTCATGTAGACTTTTCCAGAACTTGGATATGAACAATGACCCTCTGTCAGAGACAATGGTCTTGGGTGCCCCATGCAAACTGAAGATTCTATCAAGATAAAGCTTTGCATACTGCTCCGCTCGATATTTATCTCTGACTGGTAAGAAATGAGCTATCTTGGTTAGCCGATCAACAATAACCCATATTGAATTGTAGCCTGCAGATGTCCTGGGCAATCCTACGATGAAGTCCATATAGATATCTTCCCACTTCCAAGATGGAACTGGCAAATAATGTAATGGACCTGCAGTCTTCATATGAACCGCTTTAACTCTCTAACAAATATCACACTTGGCTACATATTGAGCTATTTCTATTTTCATTTTGGTCCACCAATATCTCTTTCTCAGGTCATGATACATTTTGTTGCTACCCGGATGAATGGAGTATCTTGTAGAATGAGCTTCATCAAGAATCTGCTTTCACAGCTCTGGATTTTTGGGTACTACCAATCTATCCTTGAACCATACGACATCTGATTCATCAATCTTGAAACATGTTGGTCTCCTAGATCTGACTTTATCCTTAATATGGGCTATGTCCTTACTTTTCTGTTGAGCAGCAATGATTTGATCTTTGATAGTGGACTCAACTACAATATTGGACAGGGAACCTTGTTCTATGATTTGTAAATCTAGATGCTCCATCTCTTGACACAATGTTCGCTGCATAGGTTCTACAATTAGGCAATGACAATGACTCTTGCAACTCAGGGCATCGGCAACCACATTAGCCTTGCCCGGATGATAGTGCACTTCTAAATCATAATCTTTAATAAGTTCCAACCATCTTCTTTGCCTCATATTCAATTCTGACTGGGTGAAGATGTATTTCAAACTTTTGTGATCCGTATAGATATGACATATATTGCCCAATAAATAATGTCGCCAAATCTTGAGTGAATGAACAACAGCAGCTAATTCAAGATCATGGGTGGGATAATGTTCTTCATGCTTCTTGAGTTGTCTAGAAGCGTATGCTATGACTCTGCCTTCTTGCATCAGAACACAGCCAATACCAATTCTAGATGCATCACAATAGATATCAAATGGCCTCTCGATATTAGGTTGTGCTAATACTGGTGCAGTTGTCAGCAACTTCTTCAATGTCTGAAAGGCCTCTTCACATTCTGTTGACCATACAAACTTAGTTTGATTTTTCAACAATCCAGTAATTAGCTTCGCAATTCTAGAGAAGTCAGGGATGAACCGACGATAATACCCAGCCAACCCTAGAAAACTATGAACTTGATGAATAGTTGTAGGTGCTTTCCAGTTAAGGACTTCTTCTACCTTGCTTGGATCAACAGCTATACCTTCAGCAGATAGCACATGACCCATAAATTGTACTTCCTCTAACCAAAATGCACATTTACTGAATTTGGCATATAGTTGGTGATCTCTTAATCTCTGTAGAATAATGCGGAGATGTTCCACATGTTCCTCTTTGCTCTTAGAATAGATAAGAATGTCGTCAATGAACACCACTACAAACTTATCCAACTCAGGCATGAAAACTGAGTTCATCAGGTACATGAAGTGAGCCAGGGCATTGGTCAACCCAAAAGACATAACTAGATACTCATATAGACCGTATCGGGTAGTGAACGCTGTCTTCGGCACATCTTCTCATCTGATCTTAATCTGGTGATAGCCTGACCTTAAGTCTATCTTCGAGAACACCTTAGCTCTTGCAAGTTGATCAAAAAGCAAATCAATTCGGGGTAAGGGGTATTTGTTCTTTATGGTGACTTCATTTAACGGCCGATAGTCAACACATAACCTTAAGGTTTGGTCCTTCTTCTTCATGAAGATAGCAGGGCATCCCCAAGGTGATGAACTGGGTTGAATGAAACCCTTGTCTAACAACTCTTGTAGTTGCATTTTTAATTCTGCTAGTTCTTTGGGTGGCATCCTATATGCTCTTCTGGACACTGGTGTTGTCCCTGGTTTCAGATCAATTCTAAACTCTACGTCTCGGTCTGGTGGTAGACCAGGCAGATCATCGGGAAAGACATCCATAAACTCACATACCACTAAAATTTTCTCAGCTCCTTCAACAATAGTTGCACAGACTGTTTCCACTGTACTCTTAGGAAAGGGAAGTTGGATGAGAAGTTGGGTTTTGCTGTCAGGTGCATTTACCCTTATGGTTCTACGCAGGACATCTATGATAGCCCCGTGCTGAGTTAACCAGTTCATACCAAGGATCACATCTATATCTTGATCCTTTAATATCAGCATATTGGTAGGGAACTCATAACCTCCCAAATCGATAGGTACATGCTGAACTACCTCCCTTGTACAGATTCGTCCCCCGGGCGACTGTATATGGTAGGGTTCTTTTGTTTCCCCAATAGCTATCCCATGCTTCACAACAAATGTACGATTGATGAATGTATGGGATGAACCAGAATCAAATAAGGTAATTGCAGGATGCTTAGCAATGGGAAACATACCCATCATAACTGGTTCTCCTTCTGGAATAGATTCCACTTGAGTATAGAAGACCCTTCCAGTTTTCTTCTCAGCCTGACCCTTCTGATTGTTCTGAGCATTGCCCTGGTACTGATTCTGAGCTTGATTAACAGGGGCTTTGGGTGCATCAGGATTGTTCTTCCTAGGATATGGACATTCTCAGGAAAAATGTCCGAGTTTACCACAATTATAGCATGGAAAATTGTGATTCTGGGGAGTAGCATTGCGGTTTGCATTATTTGTATTATTTTGCTGCTGCGGTGCTTGATAAGTATAAGGCGTTTTAGTTGCAGGGTGAATAAAGATTTGCTGCCTGCTTTGGCCTTGTTGTGGGCGGAATGGTGCACGACCATGATTCTGAGGATGGTATACGATCTTCTGACGCTTTCCACTCGACGATCCGGAAGCAAATATTTTCTTCTTCTTCGCCTCCTTGTGTCGGCGGTAATTCTCCTCTAAAGCGATAGCAATGTTGATTGTCTCGTGGTAAGTTGCGTTACCACAAGTTGCCATCATGGTCTGAAGTTTAGTGTTCAGGCCTCTAAGAAAATGATTCTTTTTCTTCCTGTCAGTATTCACATACTCAATAGCATACTGCAACAGGTGGTTAAAATGCCCAACATAATGCATCACTGGGTGCTCCCCTTGCTTAAGAGCCAAGAACTCTTCTAACTTCATGGTCATCACACCGTCTGGAATATAGTGTGCCCTAAAGGCATCCTTGAACTCCCTCCAGTTGATTTGGTGACCAGCGGGCTGTACTGCCACCAAATTTGCCCACCAGGCACCAGCAGCTCCTCGGAGTTGTTGTGCCGCAAACCTTGGTTTCTGAACCTCGGTACAGTGAATCAGCTTGAACTTTTGCTCTATTGTCCTAAGCCAATCATCTACTTCTAAAGGTTCTTCTGCCTTAGAGAACACAGGCAGACGGGTGTCAGTAAAATCCACATAGGTTGACTCATCATTTCCATTATTACGACGACCACGATTAGGGTATGGTGCCTGCTGGTTCTGCGCCAATTCCCTTAACAGCCTGGCATTCTCTATCGTTGCATTGACAAGTGCGGCTATGACATCTGCCATAGTTGAAGGCATTGGTGGAGGATTTGGGCACTGATCATCATCATGCGAGCCACTAGCACCAGTTCGGGTGATAGGACGAGGCATCTGTTAGAGAAACACATTTACTTACATTATTCTTTATTGAAAGCATTTAAAAGGTTTCATGCTACAAAGGGTCCTTATTTATATTACATGTCTTGTATCCCACAAGACAACCCTGGTTTTCTAGGAAAGCAGTAAAGGAACTACTACTACTCCAAGCTCTCAGTCTTCTGCATCCGTGCCCATATCGAACGAAACCTCATCTTCATCTGAGAAGTACACTAACTCCTTGGGATCCTCCTCCTCTTCTTCATTCTCGACTTCTCCTGGAGCTACAATCATTTCTTCATCTGTAACTTCACCATCCCCATGAGGAGGATGAAGTTGAGCGTACAACAGGTGGACATTCTCATGAAGAATGGCATTGTCCATCTCCAGGTCTTCTACGTAGAACTCCAACTCATGGACGCTTCATTGGCCGCATCCTCTCATGTCCAGGCTTCATTCCGTAGCTCCATGGTCATGGTGATGCCCCTTTGCATTTCCGCCAGCTCTTCTTGATCTTTGGCATGAGCTCGACGAAAAGTGTTGAGCTCCTTGTTAAGGTTCTCGATGTTGGTGGGGTTGCTTGAAGATCCTTCATCTCCTAGGGTCTTGGCACTACCTTCACCAAGCTCGTGGTTTCTTGGTGCCAACTGGTGACGAGGGACTCCATGAGGTCCGGTGGACTTGCGTGCGGTTTTCTTGGTCTTTGCCACAGCCTGTAGGATTTAAGGTAGGACTATAAGAATAGCTTGAGGATAAAGCAGGTTAGCAAGAATGGGATTGACATTACTTACCCAACCACTATTAAGGGGAATTATTATGCAAGTTGCTCAAGCATGATGCATGAATCGATCTTATGAATCTGAGTACAAAAGATTTGTATAATCATAAGTACTAGATTTTTAATACATAGGACAAACCTAAGCATATTATCTGCCACAAACTTTCAAATAAGACAGGATTGAGTCTAGATCAAAGGTAAGAAGAAAGAAATTGAACTTTCAAAATATCAAGTTTACTTTCTTTGATCCAAATCAATTTGAAGGTTTTCCAAAGTAACCTACAATGATCTTAGATGGGAACCTGGCTCTGATACCAGCTGTGGCAGAACCTCCTAGGGAATTGGGCCCACGTGCACCTATCGTTGTCTTAACAGACCTCGGATAGCGTACACGAGTTCCCAACAACTCAACAGGTCTATCGGGTGTCCTCAGGAAACCCGAATCATCCACGATTCTCTTTTCAAACAGGATCCCAATCACAGACATTGTAGATTACAACAGTTTATTCAAATATATACCAGAGTAAAAGATAGCGGAAGTCTTAAGATAACATAGTTACAAACCAGTTGTTTTCAAACTTACAATACCATAAGTGTCATACAACCATAGTAGCGAGATAATATTACATTAACTTTATTTATCATACAAACTAGTGTCTTGTCCAAAGGCCATTCATTACTCCTCATCGTCGTTGACTTCAAACACCGACATGCAGCAGGGACCAAAACAAGCCTGCGCATGCGACTCACCTGCAACAAGGGTTAACAAACCCTGAGTACAAAAGTACTCAACAAGACTAACCCAACGTAACAGGTGTAAGACTTTAGGGATGCAGGGGTTTGGGACAAGGTAAGGATGTAGCAAAATTCAAAGTCCTTTGCCAAAAGCTTACTATTCTTATCCCATTTTCAAATTTTACCCTTAAGACCTTTAGTTCATTATCTCAAACTAATTGTACTTTTCCCATATTCCATCCCTGCTCATTCCATTCTTTTCTCATATTTTAGTAATTCACCAGTCCTGCATTGCTTCTGTAATGAATCGAGTCTCCATATCCATGGAGCACCGGCAATTCGAATTGATTCAAGTCCCAGCTGGGGATTCCTTATCACATGACATATGTAGAACTTAATCTTGCATATATCAACCTCGCTACTGGATCCTCCTATACTAAGCCGTCTCCACGCCACCCGAGAGCACAGCACACCTCAAATCCGGCCACATTCCAGCCACGAGGGTACACGCTACTCCCACCATCTCTCCACTCCTAGTGCGTGGGCATTCGTCTTAGTATCGGATTAGCCGAAGTAGGCTTACCGGAGTATGTGACCAGTACTATAAAGTGTCTCGTTCAGAAGATCCACAATGAGTGGCCTTTAAGCGACATAGTCGGCAACATTACCCAACATTCAAGATAAGTCACCAGACTAGTCTCTAGTTCATTCTACCTTCTTTCTTTCTTTGGCCAGTATGCCATCTTTGATAGTATCAAAACTTTTACTTTGAAAGCCTACCATAAAGCATACTAAGCATACTACGCCTTTATAAATGAAAATATCTTCAAGGATGGTAAACAATTATCAAGGTAGGTAATGCATCAAGTAGGTAACATTTGAATAAATCAACTTAATGCAATAGATAACATAGGTGATAAACTTTTCAAAGTAAACAAGGTAAGGGTTTAATGCATAAACCGGGGCTTGCCTTCGTTGACGATCTCAGGTTCCGGATCAGTACCACGATTATCGAATCCCGTGACAACCGGGGATTCTTCCAGAACTTGCTCAACTAGAATCGTTTCACTCTCGGGTTCTACATGAAACGATAACATATGCTTTAACATGATGATAATGTAAACATGATGCTTTCATGGTACATGAAATGTAAAAACACCCGCAAATGATTTTCTTTCACGGTACAGTTGCAAGCCAACAAAACCAACTTGCAATCCTACCATCAAGAACCACACATGTGACTTGACCAAATGGATCTTGAAACCCCACTAGTCACAAAACATGACCAAAACGAGATCCAACACTAATCAAACACTTAGGGTTTGCCTTTATTTATTTTTGAATTAATTTGGAATTAAGCCCAAAAATGAACTTGTTCCAAATGACCTGAAAATTTTATGTAAGCTTCCTTATAACAAATTAATGTACCAAAATAAATCTCATAATTTTTGAAATTATACATTGACCTACAAAAATCATGGAAATTGCAATTTTCAATTAATGGACTGAATATTTGAACATTAAAAATTTATTCAAATTTCAAGTTTCAAATTTTTAAATCATACTAGAACATGTACAGAAGTTACACACAAAATTTCAGAATTTTTGGAGCTATTATGAATTTCCTACAAATTCCCAAAGTTTCAGCACTATTCACAAATTCAGAAAATAAAAATTTTCACTGTTCTTCTTCCTCACTCGCACTGACAGCCAAGCCCCACTGTCAGTGACTCAAAGAAGTCACGGCGGCGCTGCCCTCACTGGCCGGCCCCAAAATGCGCCGACGGTGACGCTCCGGTGAGGCAGACCGCACCCAAATGACCTACACACTCCTACGAACTCATCCCAGCCCTTAGATCGGAAGAAGGCGCGCCGGAGAAGGCTCCACGCCGGCCATGGCGGCTCAAGCACGACGGCTCACGGCGTAACCCCGGCAATGGCGCAGTAGAGTCTAAAACAAGGTAAATATCACACTCAGTAGCTCACCACGGTCACGCCGGTACGTTCGGTGAAGCCGGAGACGGTCTGGAACGGCCTGGCCAAGTCGAGGCGATGATGGCGGAGCTCCGGCCGGTCTCGGGGAAGGAAGCGTTGCGCCGGGCGACTCCGGCCAACCCAAGTGGCGTAGGCAAGCCGCAGAGAAGCGCAAGGCCGAGGCGATCGAGTAGGCGTAGCTGGGCACGACGGATGCTGCTCGACGGTGGCTACGGCGAGCGGCAGAGCTAGCTGGCAGTGGAGCAGAGCAGAAGGGGAAAAACGGGAATGACGACGGCGGCGGCTGCTATTTATAGCCGGGAAGGGGTTGCCCGGCGTCGACAGCGCACGCCCAAGCTCGCCATGGCACCGGCTGCGTGTCAACGTGCGAAGAAGCGGCGCGAAATGCTCGGCGGCGACGACCGCGTGGCGCTGGCGGCAAGCAGAGAGATGGATGTTGATTTTTGAAATATTTACAGAACTGCCACTGCGTCCATTTTTCAAATTACTCACAAATTTTCTAAAGAAGTTGAAAATCTCCAAAAATGAAAGTTGTTCAATTTTTCAAACTCTACAACTTTACTTCTAGAAATATTTTCAAATTCTGCCTCCATTTTGAAATTTGAATTTGGGGTGCATTTGAGCATTTGAATCATTTCAAAATTACTCCAAATTTTATATGTAAACTTGAAAAACTTTGAATACCAAAGTTGATCTACATAAAATAATCTCCAACTTTGCTTTTTGCCTCAACCCCAAATTCCACATGGATTTTGAATTAGCCAAAAGGGGCAAAAAGGACTTTTATAAATTGAATTTGAATTCAAATTTGATTTGTCTTCCTTTTACTTAAATTTTGATTTTTGACCAGTAACATGGCCCATTAGGGTTAGTTGAGTCAAAAGACACATGACCTCACATGATCACATGAATTTTCACCCTTGTAGTCATGATCTTTATTTAGGGTTTTGAATCACATCACATGAAATAACAACATTCTGAAATAAACCTTATTTAGTGAATGCATTCCAAACTTTATACTATATGAATGCTTTGCAATGCATATGATGACATGTCAAATTTTTAGTGCTAGGTCAAAACACCAGAGGTGTTACACTTTTCCTCTTAACTAATCTTTTGCCTAGCCATACTACATTTAGGAGTATCTATTTCTATCTGTAGATTACTATTAATGCCTTTCACTTATCATTTATTTATCGTTTGACTTACCCCTGCTATAGCATGAGAGTTAATGATTTTGTCATAAGTATACATATTTGACAATATCTCTGTGCCAACCCCATCGCTCATCCCTGTGGATAAAATATAAATAACGATACCGGGTGAAATGCTACAATGGTATATTATATGTGTGCTTGCGGTTTACTTAATATATATATAAATTTACAAGTGTTCTCAATAATTACCAACATTGCATTTCTAGCATCATTGCTAGGGATGACAACTTAGAATTAAGGTGATGCTAAGAAATATCAACACTCATGCCTCGGAATATGCCGAATTTGAAATTTGGTAAATTGATTGATAATATCAAGGAATCTATCAAAATAAATATTTAGTGACCCTTCTAAGCATTAATACACACACGTGACTTGCTGCATGATTAATAAAGAATCACCAAAAGCTAGAACATGCTCATCTCAGCGTCAAAATGGCACAACATCGATACAACCTCTTTGGCAATAATATATGATGTGAATGGAGCTCCTCTCCTAAATGCACGAGGAATAGATGGTGTTGATAGATAGATACTCCTTGAGAAGCACAATTAAGTTTATAATCAACTTTTGACTCTTTATCTACAAACATTGGCCATGGGCTAGTGCCAATCCCAATCTCAACTATTCTCCACATGGGTCGGCCGGCGTGAGCCCTATCCAATAAGAATTTACAAAACATGATATGGAGCCGATCATCAATTGGCTCTAAAAAAACGGGAACAAAGCCTCCTCTAGTGACTCAAAACTAGCAAGGTCCCTCGCTGACAAGGAAATCATATCATCATGCCCCCAAGCAAAGGGGCATCGGTCGTGGCATATGCCGATGAGTCTGCATGGACGATCTCAACTTTATTATTCACCCACTGAATGAGGAATTGGTGCAAGTTAGAAGGCACATATTGATTGCCATGAATCCATTCGCGCCCAAGAATCAAACTATAGCTCCCTTGCACCTTTGCAACGAAGAAGACAATGGCCAACGTTTTGCTCTCGATAGTAAGCTTCACCAAGGCAAATCTTTTAGCCAAAATAGAATTTCCTCCAACACCTTTGACCATCCTCCTCATCTTAATTAGCTCCTCATCAGATCCATCGAGCTTCTTATAAAGTGAATATGGCATTAGATTTACCATGTCTCCATTATCCACCAACATGTTGTTGACCAGTTTGCCATTAATGTAGTCCTTGACATGCAGTGGCTTGAGGTGATTCACTTGGTCTGTTGGCTTCTAGAAAATAGCACTCTGGGGTGCAAAGTCATCTTGATCTCTAGAATGCTCCCCAAAATCTATGGGAACAATATCAACAACAACAGCAGAGGCTAAATCAACTGAGATACCCCGGAGGCATCCGGGCCTGAGAAAGTCGGCTTAGCTGATTCTGGAGTCAGATTAGCTGACTGGGGATCGGCCAGGGCAACAAGGATAGGGGGAGTCGACTCAGCCGACTGGGAAGTCAGCTCAACCGACTTTGAGTAGGCAGTCAGTTCTTTCTTGTTTGATTTAGGGACAATTGGATCCTTGCTGAAAATTTGTTTCCCCATGTTTGCTAGCCCATCTTCCTTAAACTTCTTGCAACAAGCACGCTGGAGTTTGCGATTTTGCATCCTCGACAAACCTGAAGGGCACCATGTCGGTTGGAAGCTCTCGGGGGCTGATGTGCTATTTTGGGCTTCATGATTATTAATAACAACACCCTTTGAAATCGCCTCAGCATCAGATGGGTCCAGATTATCAATGACAATCGGTCCTTCACTTCCTTTGATTGGAAAATCTGCTGAGCCAATTTTGAAGATAATTTGCTCATCGGCGTTTCCTATGGGATTAATGAGAACTTCCTTATTTCTCAACACAAAAACTTGTTCTGCTGATGCCGTACCCTTTTGTTGGACCAGATTAGCAAGTTTAACCAACACCGGCTTAATCGGTCCTGCCTTGTTGGAGCTCGATTGACCGTATCTCAATGGGCTATGAGGAACATATCGCAGCTCATTGTGAGCTAAACCAACAGGCATCCTCCAATGGTGAGGAATTTGACATATTAACGGGTAAGGAATCAACACTCTATTTTTACATGTGTGCTGCAATTTTTGTTTATAGCTTGACCGATTTGGAAAATCGGTCTTGCTGATTTTTCCTGCCCACTAACATTAAAATCAGTTTGGCTGACTTTTAAAGTCAGCCTAGTCGACCCTTTTTGAACAAAAGGATTAGTGGCTGATTTCTGCTTGTCCATGGGAGCTTGGGCTTGCCCCCTGAGCCCAGAAGATTTGATAGTGATCTTGAGGCTCTCTCGATTACCATTGGACTTTTCTAGCACCACCTTTCGATCTAAGACATTCTTTCCCTTCTTAGGTTCTTTGGGATCGCCAATTATCACATTTTTTTCCAATAGTGTAATCGGCTTGTTCCAGCCTAATCAAGACGGTCAAATTATTTATCTCCAGAGTTTTAGCCATGGAAAGTGTCTTATTGCAAGGTAAAGGATATACATCTCCATCATGCGTTGCTTGCATGTCCAATTCTGCCTCTTTTGATTTCCAAAACCGATTAATACATTTTTATGAATCGGTTTGGGAGGCATTACATGAAGCCTCAGGCATTGGAACCATGCTTGATGACTTTAGAGAGTCAGACAAAACTGTAATATGAGGCAATGAAGCATGCGGTGCTGCTGTCCCATCATCTGTTCGAGTGGTATGAACCGAATTCGGCGTGTATGTAACAGTAGGAAGAATAGTGCTAACTCCTCCTAAATTGGTCCTATTGGTTTTAGGCGCCGAAGAGACCAATTCGGATTTCTTCCTAAAAATAAGCTTGCCATTTTGATCAATGTAACAGTAAGACAACCTCTTACTAGGAGGTATAGTATTAGCCGCTCCTAAATTGGTCCTATCGGTTTCAGGCGCCGAAGAGACCAATTTGGATTGATTATTGATCAAAATAGTATAGCCTTTCAGCAGGTAGTTTATTGCTAACTCCTCCTGAATTGGCCCTTTCGATTTCAGGCGAGAAAGAGGCCAATTCGGATTGATTATCAAAAACAAACCTGCCATGTTCATCAAGATAGTAGTCAAACGGCCTCTCATATTGAGGTTGACTAAAAGTCGGGCCCAATTCACTAATATGTGCAGCATGAGGTAATGTAGCAATAGGAGTACTAAATATTCTTTCCTCTAACTTATCAAATTCGGACATAGTCTTAATCATAATATCAAAAAGAGAAGAATCTACCTCAGTTATTGTTGTAGACTTGACGATGCTATCCTGACCCATTAGACCAATGAACTCACCGTTACGACCGTTGCTCCACATCTTGAAAGGGGAGATTAAGACTAGATGCTATTGGCCTTTTAGGCCTGATTAAGCAACGGTAATAAGAACACAAAAAGGATAGATAGGAACCAACAAATTGGCTAGGTTAGAAAGATCGGCTATAGGAGATAGCCTAACCAATCGTCTCCAGCGGAGTCGCCGAAAAGTGTGTTGACGCTTAATTAGGTCACACACTCGATAAGGAGCTAGATCGCTCGATGTAGGGTCTTGCCGATTTAGGAATCGGTCGGCGCCTAGGGATGTCCACACCTGGACCTTGTGCCTCTAGCGATGAGCGTGATACGTAAGACACGTCGCCGGAGGAGCCTCGCAAGGAGCGCAATACGCAAGACATGCCAGTGAGGTCTCTTGAGACCCGAAACCCCACACACCTGGGAGGGACTCCATCGGGGCGTGCGGCGGCTATGGGCTGCTCTAACTGGCCTAACCGCTCTAGAGCGTCATCGTCGTCGATCCTCCAGTCATGCATCACCGATGAAGAACGAGGAGAGAAGGCAGATAGGAAAAGAGGGTAGAGAGAGGTTGTAGATGTGTTTTTTGACTATTGAGTGTTGGATACTTCAATCGGCTGTGATCCTCTCATATATATAGATGAGATGGTCTTATCCCAATAAGAAACAACTTTAGATCGCATTCTTCAAGTTTTCTATAAAAAATCCCATCCAAATCTTGAACAAAATGAGTCCTAGTCGAACTGGAACAGATAATCCAAACTGGCCTGGCCAGTTTTCACGGGCTCAAAACAGCCTTTGTTAACACTGGATTTTGGTCGACTTTGGAAGATGACAGGTGGACCCGCATGCGGGAAGAAGGACATTCGGCAAATAAAACGAGCGGTCGGCTAAATGCTTGTGCGGTCGGTTAATTCAGAAGGTGGTGACTCCATTCGGGAAAGCAGAAGATGGCAAGCAAAGCCAATCGAAAAGATGAAAGTTGTAATAATAAAGGACTCTGAGAGTTTAGGGCAAGGAATCGTAGTTTCCAAGTTTGTTTAAGAGTTCCTTTGTAAATCGTAGTCTTTTAGGACTCATATTTTGTCTAGGGTATAAATATTGACCCTCGACCATTGTAATAGGCGTTCACAACCAAATCAATACAACCGGCCCCGTGCCTACTTTCGAGTCCTTTTGTCGTGTCGTCAAGTTCTTCGAGAGGAGTCATCGATCCGTCGACCTCCGTAAGTTCCGACAACCTTGTTATCATGTTTAGTATCATGCGGTGGATTTAGACGTGATGCAAGTAGTCTTGTTTGTTTTCAATGATCGTGCGGCGGATCTTTGCTTGACAATCAAGAAGTCTTTGCTTATGCTTTGTTTATGAGTAGATACCGTGCGGCAGGCGTTTGCTCAATATGCTTAGTGAAAGCAAGACAGTTATTGGCTCTATTAGATACGGCAAAATCTAAATAGATTCATTAAGTTATCCTGTGTTGCATGTTTTAAATATTTTATATATTTGTAATACACTTCTGCCCAATCCAGATTGATATTGTTCGGCCCTCTCCTATGGTTTTATTCGTGCTTCAATGATCATTACTTTCATATTACCTTTGCAAATAGATAACATGCTCATAATGGCTGAATTATTTTAATCTAGATTGTCACATGTTGTGGGTTCATGCATGTTAATTATGTTTAAGCTTTGACGAAACTAGGTGTCGTGCGGCAGATGCAGATTTTAGATTAGCTCAATCATGTTTATTTGCACGTTCCTTCTTCATGGACCCCAACTCGGCTGGACTGCTGAGCTTGGATATGCATTAACGCATAATTAATTTCACTTGTTCAAACATGTCTTCCCATGCACATGCATTCGGCAATCGGATCTTTACGTGTGTTCATCTTACGATTAGCTGAATGGTTTATAAACTTGTTGGCAGACAGCTTCCTATAGCTGTATGTCGTTGTAAGTGGCTTCAGGGCCGTATATATGGAACTGTCTGGTCTCACCCGACATGTTCCGGTTTGGCATTTAACTGTTTTATCCCTTGTTAGTTTTTTTCAGGTCAAACTGACTGGCACGTTTCTGGATCACGAAGCACCTAGGCACCCGATTGAAGCCACGCTTTCCGGCTTGCTGTGTGTGAGGCACAGTGCGTCACATTTTGTGTCAACACACTTTTTGGCACGCCCGGTGGGACCGTCTGTTAGTTCAAGATGGCGTCTGAGATCAACAATGATCATGTTCTGGATGTGAGCATGTTAGAATTGCTAGATAATTACAGGGATTTAGTGATATAAGCATGTGAGCAATACCAACAGAAATGTTTGATGTCTTTTTCCAAAAACAAGAGCAACAAAGTGTTTCAAAAGCAGTCAATGCCAAGGGTTCTTCTTCCACATCAAACTGATTACACTGAAGAGGAGGATGCTCAGAAGATGGCAGCCCTGGTTTTTAAAGCTATGGGAGAAACCATGACAAACCATCACACAGCTTTTCTGAATACCTTTCGGGCAATCATGATCAGTACTTTTGGTCCAATGGTTGATAAATACTTTGAAGAAAATGTTGGCCCACTCAGTGGACCGACACTTTTCAATGTTCCAAAGCATCAAGAGAAGCCTGTTGGAAAAGAAGGAGCATCGACTTCAAATATAGGTGGATTGACTCACACTGAAAAGCAATCACATCCCACCTATGGCCAGGTAACATTTGGTACCACAGGAGAAGTGCCACTTTCAGCTTATAGAGTTTCTCCAGCATCAAACAGATTGCAGAAGAATATGTATGGAGATGGGTATCAAGAATTTACTGATTACAATGCTATCAATGCTGTGCCAAATCTAGGGTATAGGAGTGCTTCAGGATTGCCTTCTGGAGTGCAGGTACAAGGAAATCAGGATTCAGGCATTGATGTTTTGATGCACAGGATGGCTGATATGATGCAGAATCAGTTCGGCTTGAAGCCAAAAAATCAATCCTATTCATACAAGTCTCTTTATCTAGAGTGGTACAACAGAGTGGCGTTACCTCCAAGGGTGAAGCCTCCAACAGATTTGACCAAGTTTTCTGGTCAAGATGATACTAGTACCATAGAGCACGTCAGTCGGTACTTAATGTAGCTTGGAGAAGCTGCTTCAAATGAAGCTTGGAGGATTCGATATTTTCCTTTGTCTCTTACAGGACCAGCTTTCACATGGTTCACGTCTTTACCAGCTCATTCCATTGGTACGTGGGCAGAGCTAGAGCAGAAGTTTCATTCATATTTCTACACGGGTACTAATGAGAAGAAGTTGGTCGATCTCATGAGTCTGAGGATGAGAACAAATGAGACACCATTGGAATATCTTCGCAGATTCAGGGAAACTAAGAATATGTGTTATTCTCTGAATTTACCAGATGATCAACTACCTGGAATAGCTATAGCAGGAATGTTGCCGAATATCAGGGAGAAGTTGTTCGACATGGAGTTTGATGATCTTGGCCAACTTGCACAACGTTTAGCAGCTATGAGTAATCAGGCCCAAGGATTCAGGAGAGATAATCGCTTTTAGAAGAACAATGCCACTAATGAGGTGTATCAAGGTTTTCTGGAGGAAGCGACTGAGTATATTGATGAAGATGAGATAGCTGTAGCTGAGTTGAATTGGGCAAAGGAGCCTACTCAAATTAGTCAACGCTGGTTGAAACAACAAAAGGGAACCTATGATTTTGATGTTACTAAGGCAGACAGGCTTTTTGCATTATTGATGAAGGAAGGACGCATCAAGCTGCTAGAAGGACATCCCATGCTATGTCCTGAAGGAGTGAAAGACAAAAAGTATTGTGGCTTCCATAACACTAATTCTCACTCTATCAATGATTGCCGAGTGTTCAGAATACAAATCCAGAAAGCTATCCAAGAGGGACATTTGAAGTTTGATGGCAAGATGAGAATTGATGATCAGCCTTTTCCACAAAATATGATTTCTTTCTCTGTGAATATGGTCTCTGCCAATGATCTCAAAGGTAAAGGCAAGATGAAGGTGTTGACTTCTGATAGAGCAAAGAAAAGTGGTGCTGTTGACCCGGATCGGCAAGTTACCAGTAGAGAACTGCAGCAACAAGTTCGGTTTTAGAATAGCCGAACCAAGAAAGGTCAAACTTCCAAACCCAGAGTTACATCACGTATTTTGCTAAACAAGTGGCAGAGAGAGCAAGAGAAGGGATACTATAAGAAGCAATGGTTTATGGAAGAATGCCGGAGGTATGAGGAAGAGGTATGCCGAAGGGAGCAAGAAGAATACATAACAGAACAGGAGCAGTCTCATTGGGGTTGTTCATTCTTTAGGCATTGTTGGAATGAAGGCTTGAGGTTGCCTGCTAGAAATAATTGTCCGAAGTGTAGTGCTCAGTACTCCGAGTATAGGCAATCTCGAGTCAACCGCCGTCCCGTCTATGAAAGACTTGGAACGAAGGTTCCTGAAGATGATCGGCGCTTAAAAATAGATGATTTTGAGAATCAGCAAAGGAAAAGATTTGCAGGTCAAGGTTGGATTCATGATAGGGTGCATGATGAAGAAGCTGATTCCTATAGATACGTATGGCAAAAAGAACAGTGGTGTCCTCCAGGCCTAAGGAAAAGCTAGAAAAGAAGAGTTAAACGGTTGAGGAATAGGGAGTTGAAACAGGAAGTTACCGAAACAAAGCAAATATGGCGTCCTAAGAAGAAGCCTGATGAATGTGGTCCTTCGACCGATGCTTGCATGGCTTTCTTCCTCCCATCAGAGTTTATAGCTCCCAAAAGCCAAGATGTCCAAGAAGAGGTGTACTCTGATTTTGATGAAAGTGAATGTCAGGATTTGATGGCCCAGCTTGTATTAACACAGCAGGCTGTTTTTGACAAACCAATCAAGAATCGTCACTTGAGACCACTCTATTTAAAGGGATATGTCAATGGCAAGCCTTTAACTAAGATGTTTGTTGATGGAGGGGCTGCTATCAATATCATGCCTTATACTACCTTCAGAAAGCTTGGGATGACTAATGAAGAATTGTTGAAAACTGACATGGTGCTTAGGGACTTTGCTGGCAACCCTTCCGATACCCGAGGTGCTATCCATGTCGAGCTGACTATTGGGTCAAAAACTCTGATTACAACCTTTTTTGTCATTGATGGCAAGGGGGCATATAGTCTACTCTTGGGCAGAGATTGGATCCATGCTAATTGTTGCATTCCTTCAACCATGCATCAAATTCTCATTCAATGGATTGGAGATGATGTTGAAGTTGTACATGCTGATGATTCGATAAGTGTTGCTGCCGCAGAATCTACCTACTGGGAATATGAAGGCGTCGATTGTTTCTCTGGAAAAGTGTGTAAAGAAGGTCCTGTAAATGTTTTCAGCGAGGGCCAACAGCTGATCCAAGCAGTCGGCTCTCATAGTAATTTTTAATGGGAAATCCTGTCGATGGCAACAAAGGAAAGTTGGGACGTGGTTTTATGTCGGCTGATAAGTTGGAAGAAATTGATGTTGGTGATGATTCTAAGCCAAGGCCAATGTATATTAGTGCAAAGTTAGACCCAGAATATAAATCAAAGTTGATAGATCTGTTGAAAGAGTTTAAAGATTGTTTTGCTTGGGATTACACGGAAATGCCTGGATTGGATCGTTCCATTGTTGAGCATCGATTACCCATTAAACCTGGATTTCGTCCTTACAAACAACCTCCACGGAAGATATACAAAGAAGAGGTATTGGCCGATGTGAAGAAGGAGGTTGAAAGATTAATAGAAGCAAACTTCATTCGGCCATGCAAGTATGCAGAGTGGATTTCAAATATAGTACCTGTATACAAGAAAAATGGAAAAATGAGGGTTTGCATAGATTTCAGAAATCTTAATAAGGCCACTCCCATGGATGGTTACCCAATGCCAGTTGCCGATTTACTAGTAGATGCAGCAGCAGGTTATGAAGTCATTAGTTTTATGGATGGTAATGCTGGCTATAATCAAATTTTTATGGCAATGGAAGATATTTCAAAAACAGCCTTCAGATGTCTTGGTCATATTGGTTTGTTTGAATGGATAGTCATGACATTTGGGTTAAAGAATGCCGGTGCAACTTATCAAAGAGCTATGAATTATATTTTTCACGAACTGATCGGCAAGATTGTAGAGATCTACATCGATGATATAGTGGTCAAGTCTAGAAATCATGAAGGACATTTAGCTGATTTAAGAAAAACTCTGGAGTGCACAAGAAAGCATGGCTTGAAGATGAATCCAAACAAATGTGCCTTTGGAATTTCGGCTGGTGAGTTTTTGGGATTTTTAGTTCATAAAGGAGGAATTGAAGTTGGGAAAAAGAGCATGGAAGCAATAGACAAAGTTGTGCCGCCAACCAATCTCACAGAATTACAATCATTGTTAGGCAAAATCAACTTTGTAAGAAGATTCATATCCAATCTATCAGAGAGAGTTTTACCCTTTTCTCCTTTATTAAAGCTCAAGAAGGATCAAAAATTTGTATGGGGTGACATACAACAAAAAGCTTTTGATGAGATCAAGCAATATATGAAGGCACCACCTGTGCTGGTACCTCCACAACTTGACAAGCCTTTTAAGTTGTATGTGGCGGTCGATAGCCTAACGATAGGATCGGCCCTTATGCAAGAATTTGAAGGAAAAGAAAGAGTCATAGCTTATCTTAGCCGAAAGCTGCTAGACCCGGAAACAAGGTATTCGGCTACAGAAAGACTTTGCTTGTGTGTGTATTACTCATGTACCAAATTTCGGCACTATTTGTTGAATGCCGAATGCGTGGTAGTTTCTAGTTTTGATGTAATCAAACATATGCTATCAATGCCAATTTTGAATGGAAGAATTGGCAAATGGATTTTAGCATTGTCAGAATTTAATTTAAGGTACGAATCGGCAAAGGCGGTAAAGGGTCAAATTATTGCCGATTTTATTACCCAACATCGGGATCTTTCTGTTGAGGCGATAAGCATTGTGCCTTGGGCCTTGTTCTTCGATGGATCATCTTGTAACAAAGGTGGTGGTGCTGGTATTCTCTTGATTTCCCCACAAGGAAAAACTTTTGAGTATGCGGTTCCTATTGAATTTCATGTTACTAATAATTAGGCAGAGTATGAAGCGCTGCTTAGAGGGCTTCGGCTTCTTATAGAAGTAAAGGCCGTTGCTGTTGAAATCTTTGGGGATTCTGAGTTGGTGATTAATCAACTGAGTGGTCAGTATGAATGCAAGAACAATGTGTTAAGAGAATATTATGAGGAGTGTAGAGAACTTTTGAAGAATTTTCTGGTAGTAACCTTGCATCATATCCCTAGAGAGTACAATGAAGAAGCAAATAAGTTAGCTCAAGCTGCTTCTGGATATCGAGAGAGTCGGGAAGTTTTTGCTATAGAAGAAGGTGTTTTAAATACTGATCAAGTAGATGGTGATTGGAGATACGAAATTACCAATTATCTGAAAGGTCCATCTCAAAAAGTTTCCCGAAAACTCAGGTACAAAGCTCTCAAATTTGTGTTCCTTGATGATCAGTTATATTACAAGTCCATCGATGGAGTATTGCTCAAATGTTTAAGTCAAGAAGAGGCCAAGAAGGTGATGTATGAGGTTCACGAAGGATTGTGTGGTGCACACCAGTCAGCTTATCGGATGAAGTGGATAATCAGGAGAACTGGTTATTTTTGGCCGACTATGTTGGAGGATTGTTTTGAATATTACAAAGGGTGTCACAATTGTCAAAAATTCGGCAATATTCAAAAAGTTCCAGCATCTGCTATGAATCCCATAATCAAGCCTTGGCCGTTCAGAGGATGGGGTATAGATTTAATTGGTCAGATCAATCCTCCTTCTAGTAAGGGACACAAATTTGTACTCTTGGCCACGGATTATTTCACCAAGTGGGTTGAAGCTATCCCTTTGAAGAAGGTAACGTCAGAGAATATGATCAGTTTTGTTAAGGAACATATAATTCATAGATTTGGGATTCCTCAAACTATAACAACTGATCAAGGAACTCAGTTTACTTCTTCAGAATTCTGTGATTTTGCCAAAGATATGGGGATTAAGTTGTATAATTCTTCTCCTTATTATGCACAAGCTAATGGCCAGGCAGAAGCATCAAATAAGATTATGATTAAAATCATCCAGAAGAAGATTGATGAAAAACCAAGGAGATGGCACTTGGTTCTTAATGAAGCATTGTGGGCTTACCGAATGGTTTGTCATGGGTCCACTCAAACGTCTCCCTATGAACTGGTTTATGGGCATCATGCTGTATTACCATGGGAATTACGGTCAGGTTCAAGGCGAGTTGTGTTACAGAAAGAATTGGTAGAAGAAGATTATAAGAATCTGATGATGGATGAATTGGAAGATTTACATTTGATTCGTCTCAAGGCATTGGAAAATATTGAGAAAAATAAAATACGCGTTGCCAAGTATTATAACAAAAGGGTTAGGCTGAAGCAATTCGCAGAAGGAGACTTGGTTTGGAAAACTATATTGCCAGTTGGAACAAAGGATAGAGCGTTCGGCAAATGGTCTCCAAATTGGGAAGGTCCTTTCCGAATAGTAGAATGTGTACCTGGCAATGCATACATATTGAAGACTTTATTTGGGGAGGAGTTTACCAGAGCTATCAATGGAAGATTTCTTAAGAAATATTACCCCAGTGTTGAGGTTGGTTCATGAACGTAGATCAGAAAAGCCGATAAAAGGAAAATCGCCTTTAGCCTAAAAAATAAAACTGAGAATAGCCGATATTGTTCATATCGCCTTTAGCACAAAATAGCCGATGCAGTTTGCATCGCCTCTAGCACAAGAATGTTTATGCAAGACCGGGGTGTTTTCAGCATTTTTCTGACAGTCGCAGGCAGAATTTTACCGAAAAGAATCAAAGAGGAATAAGCCAAAAGAGGAACGGGAAGATCAAGTGGAAATTGCCGAATATAAGTGAAGTTTACCTCTAGAATTTCATCCTGGGTCGCCATTGAAGATTCGAAGTGGGTCCGAGGTTGCGCTGAAAGCTTGAATTTTTGGACAGCGGTTGCGGTGTTGAACGGTGCTGACCTAGGAGGAAGAAGGAGCTTGTGGTCAATTTCAGAATAAAACAACTTTTATCCCGAAATTGAGGGGGCATGTGTTAACACTGGATTTTGGTCGACTTTGGAAGATGACAGGTGGACCCGCATGCGGGAAGAAGGACATTCGGCAAACAAAACGAGCGGTCGGCTAAATGCTTGTGCGGTCGGTTAATTCAGAAGGTGGTGACTCCATTCGGGAAAGGAGAAGATGGCAAGCAAAGCCGATCGAAAAGATGAAAGTTGTAATAATAAAGGACTCTGAGAGTTTAGGGCAAGGAATCATAGTTTCCAAGTTTGTTTAAGAGTTCCTTTGTAAATCGTAGTCTTTTAGGACTCGTGTTTTGTCTAGGGTATAAATATTGACCCTCGACCATTGTAATAGGCGTTCACAACCAAATCAATACAACCAGCCCCGTGCCTACTTTCGAGTCCTTTTGTCGTGTCATCGAGTTCTTCGAGAGGAGTCATCGATCCGTCGACCTCCGTAAGTTCCGACAACCTTGTTATCATGTTTAGTATCATGCGGTGGATTTAGACGTGATGCAAGTAGTCTTGTTTGTTTTCAATGATCGTGCGGCGGATCTTTGCTTGACAATCAAGAAGTCTTTGCTTATGCTTTGTTTATGAGTAGATACCATGCGGCAGGCGTTTGCTCAATATGCTTAGTGAAAGCAAGACAGTTATCGGCTCTATTAGATACGGCAAAATCTAAATAGATTCATTAAGTTATCCTGTGTTGCATGTTTTAAATATTTTATATATTTGTAACACACTTCTGCCCAATCTAGATTGATATTGTTCGGCCCTCTCCTATGGTTTTATTCGTGCTTCAATGGTCATTACTTTCATATTACCTTTGCAAATAGATAACATGCTCATAATGGCTGAATTATTTTAATCTAGATTGTCACATGTTGTGGGTTCATGCATGTTAATTACGTTTAAGCTTTGACGAAACTAGGTGTCGTGCGGCAGATGCAGATTTTAGATTAGCTTCAATCATGTTTATTTGCACGTTCCTTCTTCATGGACCCCAACTCGGCTGGACTGCTGAGCTTGGATATGCATTAACGCATAATTAATTTCACTTGTTCAAACATGTCTTCCCATGCACATGCATTCGGCAATCGGATCTTTACGTGTGTTCATCTTACGATTAGCCGAATGGTTTATAAACTTGTTGGCAGACAGCTTCCTATAGCTGTATGTCGTTGTAAGTGGCTTCAGGGCCGTATATATGGAACTGTCTGGTCTCACCCGACATGTTCTGATTTGGCATTTAACTGTTTTATCCCTTGTTAGTTTTTTTCAGGTCAAACTGACTGGCACGTTTCCGGATCACGAAGCACCCGGGCACCCGATTGAAGCCATGCTTTCCGGCTTGCTGTGTGTGAGGCACAGTACGTCACATTTTGTGTCAACAGCCTTGTTGGCTACGGACGCAGGCAACCCGTCCTAACCGGTTCCTCAAACAACCAGGGTGAACGGCCTAGCCGGCTGGCCAATCAGCTGAGCCGATCTAGCAGGTGTCGTGCGGCAGTAGCAGTGCAAGCAGCAGCTAGCAGCACACCTGCAGTACCAGGATGGAGCGTAGGGCAGCCAGCGCATGGCAATGCCGATCGAACACCTGATGGAAATTGTATTCCTTTTACATGCATCGATATAATGCCCGTGCTAACGCCAAGGCTATATTTGATGGATGCATATAAAAACAACAAAACAACCAAACTACGGTGATATTTCGTCATATAAATAGAGTAGATCAAGACAATTAAGAGAGATTCCAATTCATTGCATCATTTTTAGTATATTATAGAAATTTATCATGTACATACGCCGATACACCATTCAAGAATGTGTATTATATAGCTTTTAACAAAAAAAATACATCAGAAATATTTAGCCAGCTATAAAAACATAAATATGGACTCAGTTTGATCCTTCTATATTTTGTTGGTTTAGCATGATGTGCCTTGACTCGGTAAACCTTGCACAACGCAGTAGTACCAAAAAAAAAGATATGAAAAATGGCATCTAATTGAAAAAAGGGTCATCTAATGACGATGAATTCAATGGACTAAAAAAAGGGGACTCCTCACTGAATCCTTCAACAGCCACCAAACTGTCGCGGCAAACAAGAGTAGTGATAAGTGAGTACAAAATTTCTCAAAAGTTGAAGAGCATTCAGGATCCTCGACCCCTGCAATCTGCTCTCTCACTACATCTTCCAAGTGAATAGGATCTAGACGAAATGAAGAAACAATATTAAACTTGACATAGTGCTCCTCTAATCTCACTACTTGCAATGCAATTGTTAGGCACTTACTTTTATCAAAAAATATTTGTAAGTCTAATATGCATTGTCAAAAACAGTGTCTGGACACAACGTCCTTGCATTGAGGGCATAAAAAACTTATCAAGTATCTATGAAAATGATTATACCCATTCCAGTACCATGGAATGATTATACCCATTCTTATATATACTCACCTTCTGATAGCAAATTGGATTCCTCAACCACGTTGAACACCAGGATGATAGATGTTGGGAAGAAGTTGAAAAGAATTATATATAGTCCGTTGTTACACTACAATTTCAATAAATAAATATAGGTCACTTTATATTCACCCATAGGGTCTTTTTTTCCACATGTAAAGAACATGTTCTAATCGCTCTATTCAACTTGGTACATTATTCGCTCACAGAAATGCAGTCTGGCTAAAAAAAGGGAGAACATAATCATCGTAGGGGAGCCAATATGAAGGGTCACTCAGTGGCAAATGAAACTGAACTATCAACAGTAACCCAGGATTGAAAATTTTCAGTGTGGATTGTAGATTGCTTGGTTCATATCTTATTTGCTAGCATTGATACAAGTTCATGCACTGTAGTACCCAGTGATGGATCACACGTCCTTATAAAAAGAATTGTTACATGCTGCACCTGATATCATCCAGAAGTCAAATTTCATTCTGCACTCAACCAATGGATGCACATAGTACCGTTAACTTAATCAACAAAACGAATCAAGCTAAATTGGAAAAAATAAAAAGAAACATAATCATGACTTAAAGACTATCTGCACGTCACTCATGGTCACCTAGATTGGGAACGCCTGACGCCTTCGTCTCCAATTGCACCTTTTCCTGTCTCCATGCAAAAATGTATGCAACAGTATTGTAGGGGAATCCTTTTCAATTCGATGTTTAATCAGTCTGAAAGAAAAGATTATATATGTTTAATCAGTCTGAAAAATAGAATAGGTATATCTGGACAATGAACCTTCCTTATACAATGAACCTTGCCTATATCAGAGCAGGAATGACAGCAGATTTTGTCATAGACTAATTGTAGCTTACCAACATATTTTGAAACCAGCATCTAATTGCAGTAGTGCTATTCTTTCAATTCCGACAATATACATTAGCAAGGACTGAATCAGCAAGATCTTATCTTGAAAAGAATAAAATATATTGGAACTTGATCTTACCTGTCTTGCATGTTTACTGGACCAAAGCCTATAACTGAGGTATAGTATAGTGATTGAAATACCTATGGCACCAGCTAGTTGAAGCACCCGGAGACATCACCTTGTAGAGGGGTTAGACGCCAGTAGGATCAAGGTTGCGTTCAACCTGTCGACTGTCATTACTTGTCGTGTCGTGCCCAACTACGAATCATATTTTTACAGGCAACGACTATAAAGTGACCCTGTGAGAAGGGAAAAATCATAGAAATTCAATAGATAAATTAATATGGGTAAAGCGATAAACCCTGTACATCTCATACAACTATGAGGCTGTGAAAAATAAAGTACCTCTTCTCCAAGAGGTTTGATTTGTCCCAAAGCTTCAGCTACACCAAATACAGCTGCAGAGCCTCCCATGTCAAATTTCATCAGCTTGATGCTGTAGCCTGGCTTGGTCTGCTGTAGACACCATTGGAGTCATAAGCAAATCAAGCATAAGAAAAATAACAAACTGTTTCACCTTCATGTCTACTTCTAGTTTTTCATAAAGCCACTAAATATGTTGCAAGTACTACAAAGTACAAACCTTTCAAAAGTTAAACCCTTCACAACAATAGCCTAGCTTTCTCTTGACGTTCCCATCAGTGAGTTTGTAACACAATAGCAACTCCCAAGCAGAAACATATCTTCAACTCTTTGCATTTCTCTACATCTAGTATTGTGGCAATGAACACATCATTGTAAGTAGAAGCGATCTTTGACGCCTCCTCCGCAAGCATGGCTGACAAGACAAAGGATGACTACAATAAGTATACTAACAATTAATCTATGAAGAACAATCAAAGTTTGATGAAAGATCTATTGACAAGGGGTAAGGACATTTGCAGGAGAGTTTACAAGCTCTCTTCTGAATATCACACCTGACGAAGATAATTAACATACTTGTTTCTGATCCATCTTGGCACCATAACCCAGTCCAATAATATCAACCTGCTTCAGGTGCACCTCTTTTGATGCAGACTTGTATCTGCTGTCCCTCATACAACCCCTAGCACGATTCCTGTGATTTTGGCAGAAAATTCAGGCTCAATCCACTGCACTCCATAACCATCACAACATGACAGAAAAAGAGGACTGTGTAGGAGAATCAACTTACAAGAATAAATCAACAAAATTAGCAATACAAAAAAGCAGAAGTAATCGGAATGGTTACTATATCTCGATAGCAGGGGTATGTTGCCTGCAAAGAATTTTTTGTTTGTTATTAGCATGTATGGCCATGAAAGGCATTATCCAGTTTATCTAGTGCATTGTCTAGTTAACATGAACACATAAATGCAAATCCTATCGGGATTACATTTTGCAACGCCACTACCAAGCTAACACAATAGTACTACTATACTACAATCGAACAAAGGACCATATTTGCATCGTGAACCCAATAGATTCTATTCATGTCACCATTGATCCATCATTTGTGGTGCACTCACAAACAAAGTATCCAGAGATTTACCTGGTTCTAAAAATAGCAAACATTTATGCTTCTAAATCCAAAGTATCGAACAACCGTGACCTCAAACAAAAAAAAGGAAAACCAAAAGGAATTATAGTAGCACAAATAAGAACTCACCGCTGCTTCTCCTCGGCGACGATGAAGACAGCGAAGGACCTGAGGTCGGCAAAGGAGCAGACGTGGTCGTCGGGCCAGACCACACACGACGGGCCCGACTGCGTCGACCACGCCACGCCAAAGTGGTCGGATCTAGGCACGAACGACAGCGGGGGCCGCTCCTGGTACTTGCCTGCATCTGGAGGAACATGGCGAAGTTGAGGATGGTCGCCGCGAGTTGACAGCCATCGGCGATGAGATCTCCGGCACTGGGTGGTCCCAGACCTCGGTGAACGAGGAGGCTTGAGCCAAACAGTGCGGTTGGGGCGGCCCGTGCTGCCTAGGAAGCCGCACGCGGAGGTGGCAGGCGCGCGCGCAGGTAGCGACGCGTGTGGCCCTAGAGAGGGTGCCGCCGCGTGGCATGGGGAGGGTCAACGAGTGTGGCTCTGCGCGACCTAGTGAGGGTCGGTGACGCGCGGCCTGGGTTGGGGTGCGAGCACGACTGGCGAGGTCCGCCATGTGGCCTGGAGATGGGCGGCGAGAGGCACCGGCGGGAACCCTAGCCGTGGATCGGTAAGTGTGGCGAGTCATGGACTGGGAGGGGAGGGGAGGGGAGGGGAGGGGAGAGGAGGGAGGATGATATTTCATTTTTTTCAAGAAAAAGAAAAGGACAAGCTACGAATTGAACTCTCACCGATGGGCGGGGGCGTGGGGCGTTGGAGGCAGAGTGAGGCTTCAAATGCAGGAGGAGGCATGAGAAGCCTACCATCACACACACAACATTGGCCATCGGATTGGGTTTGAAGCACGTGAGGGGTGTTTTTAGCTCTTGATTTTAATAGAGACGATTTGCTGTGTGCATTTTTCTGAGTGTACAAAAGTTAGAAGGGGATCTAGTATAGTTTTGATTGGTCCATTATAGTAGAGATTTGGTCAAGGGCCTCCACAATTTCTGGGAGTTGCACTGTGTAGCGGTGGATGCAGTCGGCCCACAACCCCTCGGCGTCAGTGGTAGCCTTGAGGCACTCCCACGCCACGCTATTGCAATTGCAATCGAAACGATGCCAAAGGAGATCATCCATACGCGGTCTCCCTTCCTGATGCTTGCCTTTGGCCTCGATGTACGCCAGCTCGTACAACACCGAACTGCTGCACGTGTTTCCGAAACGGTGCAGCCTCATCCACGACAACGGCTTGACGCCAACACATCCTCGTCGGAGAGGCCGAGGCCGCGCTGCACCTCATCGATGACCCCACGCCCACCGGCGTGGATGCAGAAGTGCTCGAACGCTGTGTGGAAGTCTGGACGGTACAACCTCACCCGGCCGCTACAACCTCACCCGGCCGCTCTGCAGCCTCCGCTTTAGGAGGGACAGAGCAACAAGGAGCTTCTCAGAAGCAGGCAGGACCAGAGGGCCAAAGGCAATGATGTTTGTTTTGAGGGTCTGCCCAGTAGTGGGCATGAGGTCCTTGGCAGGGCCGGCTCTACAATTTTAAGGGCCCTTGGGCAAGCAAGACGATAAGGACCCAATGAACTATGTAAAGACCAAATCATAAAAGTTAATTTATAGCATATACTTAGTTTGTATAAAAGATAACGATAGTACAACAAGAAAATTAAAAGAACAATAATTGTTATGATTACCTCAAATAAAAATATAATGCTTCAGTGCCTTGTAAAAAACTGTCTTTAGGCATTTATTGATGCAAAATCTTTAAGAACAATATAAAGATCAATGTGGTCCAAAACATTCTTCCCAATATTTTACTTTTCTGAGCGCCCGACAAATGCTTCTTATGCAGCATCTAATAAGTATCTAAATAAATACATTGAATTAGAACTTTATAACCCTACCTCTATACAAGTAAAGCACATACACAAAACAATTAAACAAATAAGAAAAAATAGGCTTCAGTAATGTCCCTGGCGTTAGCTTCTAGAGGTCCAAGTAAAAAATTGGAAATTGAAAAATACTAATCAGTAATGGGTATTGGCATGTTGGGGTTGCTTACTGTGATCGCATCTGCTATTCGCCGTCCTTGCATGCAGTTGCAGCTCGCGTTGTCGTGACACCACGGCGGTGTGCGGTGCGTCGGTGAGTCGGCGTCTCCACGCAAGAATAGCGCGTCCACGCCGATGAGCCAGAACCGGAAGCGCCGGCGCCGGCGGAAAACGAACGCTAGCTCCTCGCTCGATCCGCGGCCTGCACGGTAGAATAGAAATAGGTAGGTATGGTATGGCATGGGCTGATGTTTGTTCAGCCTTTGAAAGCTTATGCCAAATAAGAAATTATATCTACTAATTACCTATATGCTCTTGGACCCCTAGCTCCTTGGGCCCTTGGTGGTCGCACCGGCTGCCCTCCCCCTAGAGCCAGGCCTGATCCTTGGAAAGACGGATCCCTATGCTGCCCTTGTCCTCCTCCTAGAACACGCACCGGTAAGCGCATCTCCCGCAGATGCCACGGTATGCACCATGCAGGCAAGACGGAACTGGGCGCCTTGAGCGGCAGAGTTGGATGGAGGTTGACAAGATCATGGCAGTGGCAGCCATGCAAAAAGAGGCAGTTGGGCACAGCAGCATGGAGTGATCCATGCCGACGTAGTACTACGATGAGAGAATCTCCGTGGAGACGATCGGTACGTGTGTGCCCGGCTGTGCCACCTGCAGTGCAGGAGGTTCCTGGCGAGGCCGAAGAAGATGAGTGCCACGCTGCACCCGATCCCGGACAGGTTCACGCTCCGCAATCGGCTCGTAGCTTGTACCTGTTGACAACCTTGTCCGTGAACACCGGAGTGGGCATTGTTGGAACCGGTGGTGACCACCGAGTTCACAATCTTAGAGCTGGCTTACAGCCGGCCTGGCTCGTTACCACGAGCCTGCATTCCCACAGGTCCCAGGTCCACCGGAGCTACAACATATAAGGCCTTGGACCTTCCCAACCCAAAAGACTAGCCTGATAGGTGAGGGTTCTCCCGCCTTATATGTTGTGCTCCCCCACCATCGCTACACGATGTGGGACTAAACCCCAACAATCTCTCCCTTAGTCACACATCGGGGTGCCCCCACCATATGTGTGATGCTTGAGATTTTATTTTGGGTTTAGCTTTTCTGACCATAGGCTCATGATACCAATTGTTGGAATCGGTGGTGACCACCGAGTTCACGATCTTGGAGTTGGCTTACAGCCGGCCCGGCTCGTTACCACGAGCCTGCGCTCCCATAGGTCACAGGTCCATCGGAGCTACAACATATAAGGCCTTGGGCCTTCCCAACCCAAAAGACTAGCCTGATAGGTGAGGGTTCTCCCGCCTTATATATTGTGCTCCCCCACCATCGCTACACGATGTGGGACTAAACCCCAATAGGCGTGAAGATGCTGCAGTTGACGATGACCGCGGGCTTCACGGTCGTCATCCTCGAACACATCGTCGAGGATGTGGAGTGGCCGCACCACGTGCAGCCAGCAGGCAAGATCCTCGATGCTGACCGGCTATGCTGTGAAGAGCACAACAGTGACAGAAGTCATGGCGATGGCGATGACGGCGAGGAAGTTGTTGACGACGAGGTGGCTGAGCCTGGTATGATGCCTTGAGGGCCTTGGCTTTATTACTAGCTAGAATATCCCGGCGTCATGCATTGTCTACTATGCTTACATGTGTGTGCACTGTGCAGTGTCAATGGAATCTTGGATGCATGTTAGAGTTTTAAAAACTCTCACATGCATCAACTAGCGGGTGCCATAGTATTTCAATCACTATACTATACCCCAGTTATAGGCTTTGGTCTAGTAAACATGCAAGACAGGTAAGATCAAGTTCCAATACATTTAGTCTTTTCACGATAAGATCTCGCTGATTCAGTTCTTGCTAATGTATATTGTCGGAATTGAAAGAACAACACTACTGCAATTAGAAGCTGGTTTCAAAATATGTTGGTAAGCTACAATTAGTCTATGATAAAATCTGCTGTCATTCCTGTTCTGATATAGGGAAGGTTCATTGTATTGGGAAGGTTCATTGTCCAGATATACTTATTCTATTTCTCAGACTGAATAAATATATATCATCCTTTCTTTCAGACTAATTAAACATCAAATTGAAAAGGATTCCCTACAATACCAGTTGCATACATTTTTGCATGGAGATAGGAAAAGGTGCAATTGGAGACTGAAGGCATCCGGCGTTCCCAATCTAGGTGACCATGAGTGACGTGCAGATAGTCTTTAAGTCATGATTCTGTTTCTTTTTATTTTTCCAATTTAGCTTTCATTTTGTTGATTAAGTTAATGGTACTATGTGCATCGATTGGTTGAGTGCAGAATGAAATTTGACTTGTGGATGACATCAGTGCAGCATGTAACAATTTTTTTATAAGGACGTGTGATCCATCACTAGGTACTACGTGCATGAATTTGTATCAATGCTAGCAAATAAGATATGAACCAAGCATCTACAATCCACACTGAAAATTTTTGATCCTAGGGTTACTGTTGATAGTTCAGTTTCATTTGCCACCGAGTGACCCTTCATATTGGCTCCGCTATGATGATTATGTTCTCCCTTTTTTTAGCCAGACTGCATTTCTAGTGAGCGAATAATGTACCAAGTTGAATAGAGCGATTAGAACATGTTCTTTACAATGTGGAAAAAAGACCCTACGGGTTGAATATAAAGTGACCTATATTTATTTATTGAAATTGCAGTGTAACAACGGACTATATATAATTCTTTTCAACTTCTTCCCAACATCTATCATCCTGGTGTTCAACAGTGATTGAGGAATCCAATTTGCTATCAGAAGGTGAGTATATATAAGAATGGGTATAATCATTCCATGGTACTGGAATGGGTATAATCATTTTCACAGATACTTGATAAGTTTTGTATGCCCTCAATGCAAGGACGTTGTGTCAAGTCATTGTTTTTGACAATGCATATTAGACTTACAAATATTTTTTGATAAAAGTAAGCGACTAACAATTTAATTGCAAGTAGTGAGATTAGCGGAGCTCTATGTCAAGTTTAATATTGTTCCTTCATTTCTTCTAGATCATATTCACTTGGAAGAGGTAGTGAGAGAGCAGATTGCAGGGGTCGAGGATCCTGAATGCTCTTCAGCTTTTGAGAAATTTTGTACTCACTTATCACTCCTCTTGTTTGCCACGACAGTTTGGTGGTTGTTGAAGGATTCAGTGAGGAGTCCATTTTTTTAGTCCATTGAATTCATCGTCTTTAGATGACCCTTTTTTCAATTAGATGCCATTTTTCAGATCTTTTTTTGGTACTACTGCATTGTGCAAGGTTTACCGAGTCAAGACACATCATGCTAAACCAATAAAATATAGAAGGATCAAACTGAGTCCATATTTATGTTTTTATAGCTGGCTAAATGTTTCTGATGTATTTTTTTGTTAAAAGTTGTATAATACACATTCTTGAATGGCGTATCAGCGTAAGCACAGGACAAATTTCTATAATATACTAAAAATGATGCAATGAATTGGAATATCTCTTAATTGTCTTGCTCTACTCTATTTATGTGACGAAATACCACCGTAGTTTGGTTGTTTTGTTGTTTTCATATGCTACAAGAAGAACCAACGTTAGAGATCTGCCGCCCCCATGAGGGGCAGAAACAGTGGCTGGAACCTCTGCTGACAGGGGCAGGGGGGCCTTGGTGGGCCGACCCTCTATGCAATTGACGAAGGTCGTGCAGGGTTCGGGTGAGGCTTTGGTGGGGGGGGGGCTGAAGCCAATCCACAACCTGACCCGCCGAGGGATGATGGTGCATGTGATATACCGCTGGACAACGATGAGGAAGCTGAGGATAAAGGCGTCAACACCGTGAATCAGATGCATGAAGAGCTCCAAGAGAAAAGATGTCACGTCGAGGCCCATGTGAAGCAGGCGCGCCTGCGAGTCATCAGACAGAAGGCAGACGAGGCCAAGGAACAACTCAGGAGAATGGATGAATATCTGTCCACCGTCGAAGCAAACCCCAACTATGTACCTGAGCAAGAGCCATACCAACCACCGCAGCTAGTTCACCATGGTCTGAGGCTCGGCAATAACCCGCCACCACCACCACCTCTGCCCTAGCCAAACCTTCGCATCCACCAACTCTATCCAGAATACATTCCCCCAGCCATCCAACCCTAGCCACAAAGAAATCAACCCCCGCCAATGCCTTATGACCCAAAGTCGCCTCTAACCCAAATCCTACAAACCAAGAGCTGGCCACCTGAGTACAAACCACAAAACCTACCAAGGCATGATGGAAGTGTTGACCCTCGACAATTCATAATGAGCTATAAAGCCGCAGTGGCAGCAGGTAGGAGGAGATGAAACCACCATGGCAAAGTCATTTGTCATCATAGCCCGAGACATTCACTCAAAGCTGGTATTGCAACCTCCAACTCAGGGTCCATCGATTCCTAGGGGGACCTCCACGACAAATTGTGCTCAAACATTAAAGGCATCAACCCCATAGCCAACAATCCCATGGATCTATTTGCTTGCAAACAAGCCAAAAGAGTACTGGCAATGGGTTGTTCACCTCAGAACCAGAACCTCAAACATAACCGATGAGGCAGTCATCCTCATGGTAGTCAACAGCCTATGGCCGGGCCCATTAATGGGAACGGGGATCCCGATCTTTCGTCAGGTAGAGGTAACTATCGTTGTGGCAGAGAATGACACACCGATCCGGCTTTAGATCGAAAGATCGAACCCTGCAATTTTAGCACCATAGCTCCTCTGGTTATCAACCAAGTCACGGACCGAGTTGACCTCACCAAGAAGGCTAATCCCTGCCTGCGCAACGCAGAACACAAGCAAGAATAAGAAAGAACACAACCAAATTGTAGATGAATGATTAATCTCACGAAGTTGGGGTCTCACAAACCGATGAACGGTGAAACTATTCTTGACAGAATAATCTAAGCAAAACCCAAAACCTAATGACGGCAGCGGCGTATGATTATAAAGGTCTTAGGGTCGTTGCCTACCCTGGACATGCCCCCTAATGGGCCCAAACATGATACACGGTCCATTGGACCAAAAGACGGTGTCGTAGCACCCTGACAGATTCTAGACACTGACTTGTTTCGATGATTCCCATTGATTCTGGAGGCCTTTTGATGTGAGACCACTTGGATTGGCTTCCTTATCAAATGAGCTTTCCAACCATATGTAGATTGTCAAAAACGGAGTCTGGATGGGTCCTAGGTGACTAGTTTAAGGCACACTGGTCCTGAAGGCCGAGGCAGACTCGAAATCATGTTGGATCAGGACTCCGGTTTCTATTGGACGTCCTTGCTGGTCATCATCACCTCCACCACATCTCCTTCATGACCCTCTCCAATATTCCTAAGCAGGATAACATCATTAGGTAGTAGTCTATTCTCAAAAGTATGAAAAGGATCGCTTAAGAACGAGCTCACCTCTAAATTGAGTTGACGCATTTGAGCCCAGGTCATTGAACCTTGCATGACGGTTGGAGGATCAGCAGATGCATCTAAAGGAGTGATGTCCTCATCATCCTCCCCCTCTTGAAATGGAGTCATCCTCGACTCAAGCTCATCTTCTTCTCCCAAATAAGGTTTTAAATCTACAATGTTAAAGGTTGGACTAACCCCGAACTCAGGTGGCAACTCAAGTTTGTAGGCATTATCATTTATTTTCTCAATAATCTTATAAGGACCAGCTGCTCTTGGCATTAATTTAGACTTACGCAGCTTAGGAAATCTATATTTTCTCAAATGTAACCAAACAAAATCACCTGGTTCAAGTTTAATCTCTTTTCTACCTTTACTACCAGCAATTCTATACTTTTCATTCATTCTTTCAATATTTGCTTTAGTTGTTTCGTGCAACTTACGAATAAAATCAGCACGCTCTCTAGCATCAATATGTATTCTCTCAGTGGTAGGTAAAGGCAAAAGATCAATAGGAGCACAGGGGTTAAAACCATACACTACCTGAAAAGGACTTACCTTGGTGGTGGAATGTTCCGCCCTGTTATATGCAAACTCCACATGCGGCAAACACTCTTCCCACATCTTCAAATCACGCTTCAAAATTGCTCTCAACATGGTGGACAATGTTTGATTCACAACCTTAGTTTGCCCATCAGTTTGGGGATGATATGTTATAGAAAACAGTAGCTTGGTCCCCAATTTATTCTACAACGTGCACCAAAAATGACTTAAGAATTTTGCATCATGATCTGAAACAATAGTAGAAGGCATACCATGTAAGCGAACGATTTCTTGAAAGAAAAGGTCAGCAATATGAACAACGTCGTCGCTCTTATGACAAGGAATAAAATGTGCCATCTTAGAAAAACGATCAACCACCACAAAAATACTATCCCTCCCCCTCTTAGTCCTTGGCAAACCCAACACAAAATCCATAGATATATCAGCCCAAGGAGTAGAAGGAACAGGAAGAGGCATATACAAACCATGTGGGTTCAACCGCGACTTAGCTTTTTGGCATGTGGTACACCGAGCCATGTACCGCTCTACATCTCGCCTCATCCTTGGCCAAAAGAAGTGAGTGGACAGCACCTCCTCTGTCTTCTTGGCACCAAAATGTCCCATCAATCCGCCTCCATGTGCCTCCTGCAACAACAAAAGATGAACGGAACTAACTGGAATGCATAGGCGGTTAGCTCTAAACAAAAACCCATCATTGATCATAAACTTATTCCATGCACGTCCCTCTCTACAATTAAGCAACATGTCCTTAAAATCAGGATCAAGCACATATTGTTCTTTTATTGATTGAAGACCAAAAATCCGACAATCAAGTTGGGATAGCAATGTATATCTTCTAGACAAAGCATTAGCAATCACATTATCCTTCCCTTTCTTGTGTTTGATAATATAAGGAAAAGATTCAATAAATTCAACCCATTTAGCATGCCTACAATTCAAATTATTTTGAGAACAAAGATACTTAAGCGATTCATGATCATAATGAATAACAAATTCTTTAGGCCACAAATAATGACGCCACGTCTCTAAAGAACAAACAAGTGCATACAATTCCTTATCATACGTGGAATAATTAAGAATAGGGCCATGCATTTTTTCACTAAAGCAAGCAATGGGTTTACCATCTTGCATCAAAACACCTCCAATCCCAACTCCACTAGCATCACGTTCTAGCTCAAAAGTCTTACCAAAGTTTGGAAGTTGCAATGGTGCATGTGTGAGCTTGTCCTTCAAAGTGTCAAAGGACTCCTCATGTGCCTTTTCCCAATGAAACACCACCCCTTTCTTCGTCAACTCATGCAATGGGGCAGCAATGGTGCTGAAATCTTTGACAAAACGATGGTAGAATCCTACAAGACCAAGAAAACTCCTCACCTGTGTGACGGTTTGGGGAACCGACCAGCTCTTTATGGCTTCAATTTTTATCTCGTCCACCTCAATTCCCTGTGGAGTTACAACATAGCCAAGAAAAGAAACTCAATCCATGCAAAAGATGCACTTCTCAAGGTTACCAAATAAACGTGCATCACGTAAAGCATTAAAAACAGCACGTAAGTGATCCATATATTCATCAAAAGACTTGTTGTAAATCAATATATCATCAAAGTAAACTACCACAAAATGACCAATAAAAGCTCTTAAAACCTCATTCATTAAGCGCATGAAAGTGCTAGGTGCATTTGTCAAACCAAAAGGCATAACTAACCACTCATACAACCCAAATTTGGTTTTAAACGCAGTTTTCCATTCATCTCCAAGTTTCATTCTAATCTGGTGGTAGCCACTTCACAAGTCAATCTTAGTGAAAATTATAGAACCACACAACTCATCAAGCATGTCGTCTAGCCTAGGAATAGGATGACGATACCGAATAGTAATATTATTGATGGCTCTACAATCAACACACATACGCCAAGTTCCATCTTTCTTAAAAACCAAAAGTATAGGAACGGCACATGGACTAAGGCTTTCACGTACATACCCGCTGTCCAAAAGGTCTTAGACTTGCCGCTGAATTTCCTTAGTCTCCTCAGGATTGGTTCGATAGGTAGCACGGTTGGGCAAGGTTGCTCTCGGAATCAAATCAATTTGATGCTCTATTCCTCTCATAGGTGGCAGCCCCGGGGGTATCTCAGCTGGAAAAATGTCCTCATACTTCTGCAAAAGGTTAGTGACAGCAGGAGACGCCGAGCTAACAATATCATCAAGCAAAACATAACTCGTTTGCATACCAAAGCATAGCAAATATCATCATTAGAAATTTCAGCAAAGTCACATTTTGTTGCAAGCATAACACCACCCTTCAATTTAATCCCTTCGGCCTTAGAGATAGATGTAGACTTATCCTTTTTAGGTGGAAGAATAGAATTAGCAACTTGCTGATTTTCAGATTGATCATCATTGAAACTAGCAACGCGTTCTCTATCAGCTTGTACAATTTGAGCAGGGGTCAAAGGTACCAAAGTAATTCTCTTTCCTTTATGCACAAATGTGTATTTATTACTTCTACCATGGTGTGTAGCATCATTATCATGTTCCCAAGGATGACCCAATAAAAGTGAACAAGCTTGCATAGGTACCACATCACAATCAACAGAATCAACATAAGAACCAATAGAAAATGATACTCTACAAGTTTGTGTTACCTTTGCTTTACCAGAATCATTTAGCCACTGAATATGGTATGGACATGGGTGTGGGCGTGTGGTCAAGCCAAGCTTCTTGACCAAATTAGAACTCACCAAATTGTTGTAGCTACCTCCATCAATAATGACACGTGCTCGACCGTTGCCGATGACGAAGAAAATCTGGAACAAGTTATGGCGTTGTAGCTTCTCAGGTTGCTGGACTTGTGAGCTGAGCACCCGTTGTACAATGATGCTCCTATAGGACACCGTGGCCTCGTCACCAAGGACTTCGCCGTCCTCCTCATCTGCATCCTGGTCTTCTTCATCCTCAATGTCAGAGGTGCTGATGTAACCATCTTCTGTAGCAATATATGCCCGCTGACTTGGGCAGTCCTTCTGCACATGGCCAATGCCATGGCAGCGGTGGCACTAAATGCCTGGAGTGCGTCCCGTTGATGCAATGGATGAGGCACTCTTGGTAGGCACCTGCAAAGAATTTTTACCTAAATCTGAAGGTCGTGTGGGAGGTGCCTTAGGTGTAGCAGAAACTCTAGAGGCTGTTGGTCGCTTGCTCGCTGGTGGAGGCGCCCAAAAATTGGTTGGCTTGGTCAGCCCTAAAGATGGTGCCGAGCGTGGCGTGTATGTGGTGCTGACCTTGCTCTTGCTCTACTGTTCACGCCCCTGCAATTCCTTCTCTGCAAGCATAGCAAACTAAAACAACTGGTTGATAGTGTTAAATTCTTTATAATCAACAATGTCCTGAATCTCATGCCTCAAACCTGAATAAAAATGACAGATGTCATCTTTGTTCCCCTCCACAACACTAAAGCGCATCAATCCCTTTTGGAGCTCACCATAGTAATCCTGTATAGATTTATCTCCTTGTTCTAAACGCATCAATTTCTTACGCAAGTCTCTATGATAAGAAGGGGGAACAAAATGATCATGCATAGCTACCTTAAGCTCTTCCCATGTACCAGGTAAAGCATCCCATGCAGCTAGCCCATTCCACCAAATAATGGCAAAATCCTTAAACTCACTAGTAGCTTGTCGAACTCTATGATGCTCAGGCACAAGGTGGGCACCTACTGTCATCTCCCAATCAAGATATCCCTTAGCATCATAATGACCCAAAAAAGATGGTATTGTGAACTTAATCTTAGCATAAGGATCATCGGGTATACGGTGATTATTACCTTGATGGTGGTGGACACCACCCATACCTGTCGTGTTGCGGCGAAGACGTTGTCATAATCTTGCTTGTCGGAAGGCGGCTCGATCTATGTTGCCAATGGCATCATGCATCGTGTCTTCTGGCAAGAGACCATCGGTGTTGCTGTCGGAGACGTCATTGTTGTTGACCGCCACCAATGTTTCCAACTCAGTAACCTTGTCGGTTAGCGTGGAAATTCATTTGTCCAATCTCTCCATGTTGTTGCCAATGTTGAGTTCAATGAGTGCGTCAGTGATGACCTTCCTGATGGCCTCATTCATCCTTTTTGGGCATCCTCTACAATAGCTTGTAGTTGCTCTTGGCTGACACACTTGTTGAAACCCTTAAGATTGTTATCTCCAGTCTGATCACCTCCTGCCATTGTAGACACAAAAATAGGAACAAACAGTGAAAGTTATCCCTACCAAATGACTACGTGGTTGTAGTGGTGTCACTTTTCATAGCAAGTGGAAATGTCTTACCAAGCTCTTACAAAGCTCTTACCAACGCAAGCAGTGGGCGGTACAACCGGCGGCTGGTTTGTGATACTTGTGAGGTAGTGGTACTGAGATTGCAAAGCCCTTTTTCTGTACTGATCTGAAGAATTTGTGGAGCTTGGAAGGCAAACAAAGAGTAAAATGTATATCTGGCACACAAGTCAGTAACAGAAAGTAATGCTGAATTATAGTCCAAAGTACTTGTTCTCGTTGCTGGTCTAAAATGCTCCAAGTACCAGGTGTGTAACAAATAAGCAAGTATGGTGGATAGCAAGGAGACAGGTGTGTGAAAAACAAGTATGGTGGATGGAAACAGCAACACAAACAAGGAACCAGATAGCGCACGCTAACACAGCTCACTTTGGTCTTCTCTATGTGCTCCTCTAGATATTGTTCCTCTTTTGCCCCTCTCTTTTTTCTATTTTTTGGGCTGTCGTTGTTTTTTTTGGGAAATTTTGACTTTTTGATTTTATTTTTTTGATATTTTTTCTTCACTTAGGAGCACAAAAGAAGTAACCACAAAAAATATGAGCTTAAACAAGTGAAAGACGTGGCCTGTGGAATTTTCAGAAAACTTGCTCAAAATCGACAAAAACCTTGTGACCATGAAAAGAGGATCTTGTGACCACTTTTTGACCAATTTAAAATTTTCCAACCCCGGCGTTGCCGGGGATGGACGAATCCAAAAAAAATTTCTGATCGATTTTGATATATGGAACATCAAAATCGGAGTTTGTATGCGAAAACTAGACCAGTTTTAAGAATTGGCTCCGAATTAGAGGACAAAAAGGGAACAATGTGCGCAAAATTGGTCACATCAGCAAAGATTTGATGGAAACGATGGGGGAAAACACATGAACTAGACTCTAACACGACCTAACCAGCAACAAGACCATGACCAGGACACAAACTCAACACGACGTACTCTGAAACCAAAATATGCAAAGGCTATGGCGTGGAAGGTTCTAGGACACGGAAAAAATGGCACTGGACTATGGGACGAAAGCGAAACACTCAAAACTAGGGGATAAATGTGAACTTGACAGTATACCTTAGCTCTGATTACCACTTAATGGGAACGGGGATCCCGATCTTCTGTCAGGTAGAGGTAACTATCGTTGTGGCAGAGAATGACACACCGATCCGGCTTCAGATCGAAAGATCGAACCCTGCAATCTTAGCACCACAACTCCTCTGGTTATCAACCAAGTCACAAACCAAGTTGACCTCACCAAGAAGGATAATCCTTGCCTGCGCAACGAAGAACACAAGCAAGAGCAAGAAAGAACACAACCAAATTGCAGATGAATGATTAATCTTACGAAGTTGGGGTCTCACAAACCGATGAACGGCAAAACTGTTCTTGACAGAATAGTCTAAGCAAAACCCAAAACCTAATGACAGCGGCGGCATATGATTATAAAGGTCTTAGGGTCATTGCCTACCCTGGACACGCCCCCTAATGGGCCCAAACACGATACACGGTCCATCGGACCAAAAGACGGTGTCGCAGCACCCTGGCAGATTCTGGATGCTGACTTGTTTCGACGATTCCCTTTAATTCTGGAGGCCTTTTGATGTGAGACCACTTGGATTAGATTCCTTATCAAATTAGCTTTCCAACCATATGTGGATCGTCAAAAATGGAGTCCAGATGCATCTTGAGTGACCTGTTTAAGGTAGACTAGTCCTGGAGGCCAAGGCAGACTCGAAATCATGTTGGATCAGGACTCTGGTTTCTATTGGACGTCCTTGCTGGTCATCATCACCTCCACCACGTCCTCTAAGTCCTTCATGACCCTCTCCAATGTTCCTAAGCAAGATAACATAATTAGGTAGTAGTCTATTCTCAAAAGTATGAAAATGATCGCTTAAGAACGAGCTCACCTCTAAATTGAGTTGACGCATTCGAGCCCGGGTCATTGGACCTTGCATGACGGTTGGAGGATCAGCGGATGCATCTGAAGAAGTGATGTCCTCATCACCCATTCTCCTCAAGGCTCGCAAGGAAGCCAGCAAAGATGATTGTTGAATAGCATGAAGTCATGGAAAAATACAGCATAGCAGACACATATTTCTGATTGAAATCTGAAGCTCAGAAAACCCAGCCGCGCCTGCCTCCACAGCCACAATAGAGAAACCAATACCCTCGCACTTACCCAATCAACGTCAATGCCATCGAAACCACACCTCCATAGCGCCAAAAGCAGCAACCGAACACGAGGCCTCAACAAACTTTCCCCAACAACCTGGGTGACAATAGAAACAACACCCAAAACAGACGCCTACCCAAAGAACCAACGAAGCTTTACTGCCATTTTTGGCCTAGTAAAAGGACACAACCAAACAGTGCACCTACTTCACAAAGGGGAAAGAGTTCCAAGAGGCACAACAGGCAACATCTGGGCCCCCAAAACCAGTCAACCACATAAGAAGACAACCCACCAACCCATCACCACTCCATACCACTATACACCAGTAAACTATGACATACCCTCACAACAATCATCTCAACATTACCCAACCTTCACAAACTACCATCACTACAATAGCTTCGACAACACCTAACACCTCTACAACTACCAAACCCACTCCAACCCTCAGCCATACACTATCACCCACCCACCAACCCCACCTTAACTACAAAACCAACACCCACCCCTACCACCACTGCCTCCACCACCAGCTCAACCCCGCAACAACAAGTGAAAATAGAACATACCAACCAACCCAACCAGATGACAATCAATAACCCAACCTCAACCTTCGAGTCATCCTCGCAATAACCTAGGTCCAACAAGGACAATGCAACAAAAGACAGCGCAAAGAGCACATGAGAAGGGTGCACCACATCTCCACAGAGGCCCCCCATAAAAACTCACAATGGTCACATGTACCCATAACCTTCGATAGCTCGGACCTCAAGCTGCGAGACTACCCTCACACAAATGCCATGGTCATCGAAACAAACATGGGATGGACAGTCACTAAAATACTGGTTGACACCAGTAGCTCCGTTGACATTCTATTTGCCTCAACCTTTGATAGCATGAAGCTCGATGGAAACCTACTACAACTAGCTGGTAACCCACTGTATGGCTTCGGTGGCGAGCAAGTTAAAGCAATTAGCAAGATCTCCTTGCCCGTTACCTTTGGCGACTAGAACAACATCAGAACTGAGCACATAACCTTTGACTTGGTTGACATGTTCTACAATTACAACGCTATTCTTGGACGAGGGATCACAAATAACTTCAGCGCTGTTCTCCACCCAGCGTACCTATCCATGAAGCTCCCAGCCACCAAAGGTGTCATCATTGTGTACGACGACCAAGATAGCACTTGGGCTGTAGAGAGCACAATCACACCTAGGTAGAGAAATGTAAACAACCTGAACAAGGAAAAGGCAAAGAACCGCTAGATAGACAAGAGTAGCCAAGCAGAGCAAAGCCGGCAGAAGAAACCAAAAAGGTACCATCGTTCGAAGGTAATCGAGACAAGCAAGTGATCATCTCCTCACTACTAGACGGTGAAGCCAAAAACAACCACATCTGGTTTTTGTGAGAAAACAACAATATCTTCACATGGTCTGCAAAAGACCTCCGTGGTGTAGACAGATCCATCATCGTGCACAACCTCGATGTTAACAAAAATTATCCAACAGTCAAACAAAAGCTCTGCAAAATGTTAGAAGAAAGAAAGCAAGAGGCAAAAGTAGAAATCCAGTGCTTGCCGGACGCGGGGTCATTTGGCCAGTAAAATATCAAACCTGGTTGTCCAATGTCATACTAGTAAAGAAAAAGAATGGAAAATGGAGAATGTGTGTCGACTTCACCAGTCTTAACAAAGCATGCCCCAAAGATGACTTCCCACTACCAAGAATAAGCATCGTCATCGACTCAGCAGTGGGATGCGAGCTGCTATCACTTGTCAACTATTTTTTAGGTTACCACCAAATTTGGATGAACCAAGAGGATGAGGAAAAAACAAGCTTCATCACCCCATTTGGAACCTACTACTTCTGAAGGATGGCAGAAGGGCTGCACAACATAGGCTCAACCTTTGCACGTATGACAGAGGAAGTGTTCAAGGAGGACAAAACCATATCTGCATATGTTGATGCCATTGTCATGTAGAGAAAACTCAAACATGATCACATCCAAGACCTCTCTAGAGCATTCTGCAATCTCCACAAGGAAGAGCTCAAACTGAACCCAGAGAAATGCATATTCGGAGTAAGCAAAGGAAAACTACTTAGATGCCTCATATTAGCAAGAGGAATCAAAGATAACCTAGAGAAAATCGATGCCATTCTCAACATGAAGCCACCTACCACAAGAAAGCTAGCGCAAAGGCTTGTGTTGATGGTAGTTAACACTCATCATAAACTATCAATATAACTTATATAAATGCAAGAATAGGATCACCAACATAGGTCTAGGGGTTTAAACTAATAAATTGCACAAGTTTTGATGAATTTATGTTTGCAGGAGGATTTATTCAGAAAACAAGCAAGGTGGACCAATTGTCAGATCAAATCATGTTTATCCATGACGAAGCCGACTTAGAAAGGATCTAGAATCATCTAGAAGACAATGCACTATGACCTGACCCTAGAGGCCCCTGGGTGGGGTAGGTCGGCCCCACCTATAGGCCGGTCAGCATCCTAGCCCCATGTGTTAGTCTTCGCTTCGAATGTCGTATCTCCACCACCTCTAAGATTCAATCTATGCCTTTGCTCAAGGTTGGTTCATATCGAGGGCTCAGATTTGACATTGCCATGGATTCATGGGCCCACAAGACTCCTGGTTCCCCCTATAAATAGCCCACCATACCTCCTCTAGAAGGCCATTTGAAAGCTGATCAAGAGCTACCACAATTATCCAAGAAGATCCATTAGAGAGAATAGGATAGATATCCAATACCTCAAAGCTTAGTATAGTCTAGCTAGTAAGATTCAAGTAGAGTTGGGCTACTACTCAGGATTCTAGATTCATCATATGAAGGATGGTATAACCATTGTATCCTCTATATTTCATGACTTTATTCTTAATCTATATTATGTTTCTATCTATCATGTTCTTAGTTTGCTTTGGTAGTATGCTTGATATAGTCATAGTTAATACTAAGTTTGCACATAGGTTCACAAAGCGCTTAGCTCAATACTCGAGTGGGTTAAGTGGTCAACATTGTGTAAGCATGGTGCTTATACGTTGTTTACCTACTGATGCACCCTACATTCCAGATCGTGTGGTAGATCACGAGACTGACAGTCTCGTTGAGTCCTTTGTAGTCCACCTCCCATTTGTAGGCCAAGTAGGACATGATTGCGAAGGAAGTCAAGCTCTATTCTTGATCTTCCTTTTGTAATGTCCCTTATGTGGAGATGAAGAGTTAATTATGCTATAGATGAAAGTATATATGCTTGGGTGTACATAAGAATTGATATTTAGGAACGACTTAGGAATCTTCCTCTTGTTTTATTACTTATTCTAGCTATACTGCATTTATGAGTATCTATTTCTATCTCTAGATTATTATCATTGCCATGCATTTATCATTTATATATATTTATTGGCTTACACCTGTTTTGAGTAAGTGTTTAGTTAATGACTCCATCATAAGTATATATTTATCAATGTCTCCATAGCCACTGCTCCTCCCTGTGGTAAAATATAAATAAACGATACCTGGAATACTCCTGGGTGAAGTGCTACAATGGTATATCTTTGTGCTTGTAGAATTCCTTATGTATAAATATATATTCTTTCTAAAGTCACAAGTGTCATTATTAGCAGTGATGCTAAGAAATATCAATAAGCATTTCTGGCGTCGTTGTCGGGGAGGGCACAGGCTAAAAGAAAATTGATCAAATAATACATATTGATGATATCATAACTATGCACCACTGCTCTGACTAGCTTACCCTTGTTTCTATTTGTTTATATCTTACACAGGGTATTGCAGGGCTGGTTTTGATCCACTCAGAAGCTTACACTGCAAAGAACAACACAAGGCTCATTAGGGTAAGCTTCTTAATCAGAATCAAACCAGTCAAGAGGTAGCTCAATAACAATTTCTGAAGCTATGGCTAACAAGACACTATGCGAGTTCTCTGCTCCAAGCACTAAGAACATTCATACAGAACCAACGCTCAAAACCAAGAACCTTGAGTTTGAACTCAAGCCAAGCCTCATCAACATAGTGCAAGCTAGCCCATTCAGCGAAAACGCACATGAAGATGCTAATGCTCATCTCCAGAATTTCTTAGAGATTAGTAGCACAATCACCATCAAGGATGTTGCTTAAGATATAATACTACTTCACTTATTTCCATTCTCACTAGTAGGAAGGGCGAAGCAGTGGTTCTATGCCAACAAAGATGACATTAACACTTGGGCAAAGTGCTCAAAAGCCTTTCTAGCAAAGTTTTTCCCTATAGGCAAAACCAATGCCTTATGAGCAAAAATCTCCAACTTCCAACAACAGAAAGATAAAACCATTCTAGAAGCATGAGAACATTTTCAAGAATATATTTTAGATTGTTCACATCATGGGATAGAGGATTGGTTGCTCATGCAAGGCTTCTACCAAGGATTAATTAAGAAGGCTCATGAATGACTCGATGCTGCTGTTGGAGGAGCATTTATGTCACTCACCCTTCGAAAAGCTAAAGCTCTTATGAAAAAGATAGCCTCTAACTAAGGCTGGTCTTCAGGCAACATTAAACATTGCAAGAAAGAGCAAAGAAGCCAATGAAGACTTGTGTGCACTATCTACCAAGATGGACGTATTGCTAAATTGGGTCGAACAATGAGCCAAGTACAAGCCGAGGACACACGATCCATCTAGGACACTTATGATTCTGTCGACACGGAATTTTTGTCCCGTGCCGAGGACACCCGAGCAAGCTGGAAGGGTCTGCTCGATGGAGCTTGAGATCTGCCTAGCTTTAGCGTAGGGGTGGTCGATCCTACGCACTCCTCCTGAGATGTGCCAGTCAATTTGACCCTGCAATTGACAATGAGAGAAAGTTTATCAGTAATTTATGGCGGAACATGCTGGTGTTACCAGACAGTCCCGAATGTGTGGCTTTGAGAGCCGATATGAAACGAGATCAACTAAATAGTCGATTCCAGCATATTCATAAGAATGAATCGGTTAAAGCTCATGGGGTTGTGTAAGAATATATCGGTTATCGTTCAGGATGAATATCATTCTTTAGACAAATATTGGTCAATGGCAATAAGATATTAACAATAATTAGTTTATACTGAGCCAATGACTGCAAGTAACCAAACCCCTTTATAAAAGAAACAACTCATCATCATTCAACCATTTAATAGAGATAAATCTAATGAACATATTAGATCTCATCTATCACTATGACCAGTGGGGCATGAGACAGAATCATGCAGGCCGTAGAAGCAACAATAGACTCGATGACCCTAACTTATTACTAATACTAGCGGGGTAGGAGGCAGAATCATGTAGGTCATAATACAATAATAAGATCATGGGGCTAACATATCTTTCAACCTATCTCTACTTCAACGATCTCGTGACGTGAGCTATTCGTGAAAGCACTCGATATCGGCTAAAACAGCCGATTCAGGCATAGCGCACAGTTAAGATCATGCCCTCTCAGAAAAGATCTACCAAATAACAATCCCCACTCCATGGTGCTAATAGTGGGGTGTGAGGCAGAATCACACAGGCCATGATAACGTGCCATGGAACAGTTTTCACTAGCCAATAGATCTACTTAAGATCAGACATGTCCTAACCGCACGCTATGCACGATTAAGATTGATATAAAACAACTGATAAAACATAACTCATCGTTTAAAGTGTAGATTAGACCAGTTTAGATTAACAAACGATGGGTTAAAAAGGATATAAGGCCGATCTAGATCAATCCCAATCGGGCGAAGTGATATTGTTGTAATTAAATAAATAATGGAAGCAATAAGCAATATCAGTAACTTAATTAATGGAAGCAATAAGCAATATCAGTAACTTAATGAATCTATCCGAAGGAACGCCACCCTTAGATAGAGCCGATAACTTGACCTTAATCTAGTTCGAGCAGTGGAGGTCGACTGGATCGATGTAGCCATACTTGAACTAGACAAGAGTCGATAACTAACTCATACCAGAGCTGCAGTGGAGGTCGACCGGATCGATGCAGCCGTACGAACAGAGGTATAAGCCATGACGGTACTTATAGACAAGCAGTGGAGGTCGATCGGATCGATGTAGCTATACTTGCTGAAGAACTCGCCGAGATCTACTCTACTCCTACTCCTAAAGGGTGGCCGGAGCCAAAAAAAAGTAAATAACTTGAATTGAATTGATTATGTGTCTTTTACAATAGCTGGGGTTCGATATTTATACCCAGAGCCTAAAAACGAATCCTACTCGAGTATGACTCAGTACAATCTTTGGTACAAAGAAAACATTCCTATTTTAAGATAACTTGGACTCTAATCTTTCCCCTTTTGTAGAGTCCGATATGTATCTTCTCGATGCCAATCGTATCTCATTATCGTTATTTGCTGACGTCATTTAAAGAGAACTGATCCAGTGTCGCATCCGAGCCGACAGATATCAATCTTTACACAATCGACTCCTTGATTGGCACAATCTTGGAAGCCTGCGAGTTCCCACGCTCTTCTCCCAAATTTTGGTGTAAACACATGCCCCCCAATTTTGGGATAAAATGATTTTATCCCAAAATTCTAGTTCATTGGTTTACCATGCCGTAACTATCCTATCCCGAGATATATGCATGACCCGTGACTTTCCGGCCCGAGCTTTATATAACATCCCAACAATATTTTTTCCAACCCACTCAGCCTGTTTGCTTTCTCCTTCTTTCTCGAGCCAACTTTAACACTCGACGCCGTCATCGCCAAGGCCCCAAACCCTAGCAAACCATCTGTTCCAACAAGCAGTCATCCAAGTGATCCTTGCTAGATTCAAACCAAATTTTTGGCTGCAATGGCGACCATCGACCACATCCCTGAGGTATGTTTCCAAGTCTCCACAAACCAATTATTGGCCGCTACCTTGTATTTCTTTTCTTCTCAAATTTATTTTGTCTGATTTCTTAAGAAATGACGAACAAAATCTTGATTCCATTAGCTATTGCCCCCAATATCTATTTTCTTGGGTCTATGGGCGATCCCAATCCATCTAATTTCATCCGCCAAGAAACTAATCAAATCCCCTTCAAACAATATGTAGTGGATTTGTCCTCTTGGAATACCAACTCTCTTCAAGAATTGGCCAAAGATGCCTAAGGGATGGAGAAATTGGTTCCATAGGGTGTCTAAGAAAAAGGGTGGAGATTGGGAGCTTTATGACCTAAATCAATGTCTGGCCCTCTTGTTGTTTGGGATGGAGAGAAATGATTCACTCCTGATTTCTGCATCTTATTTCTGGTCCAATGCCCTAAATGCCTTTGTATTCGGACATGGTCCAATGACCATCACTCTGTCCGATGTTTACATGTTGACCGGCCTTAGAATTACTAGATCAATGCAGCCTTATGAGTACTTGAGTGCTGGCTCCAAGAAATTAGCCAAAATAGCAGACTACATGGGATGGGCCGGTTACATTCTGAACCACGTTGAAGATGGATCAACTATCAGCGAAAGGGAATACGTGACCTTTCTGAACATGTGGCCGGAAAGATTCATTTTCTGCGGGTCATCTTGTGGTCCAACCTACAATCACAAGCTCATGGTGGAGCACCTAGCATTAGGCAAGGATATCCCTCTCGAAAAGTATCTGCTAGGAGCTGCTTATCATCTGATGTACCAGGTGGCTACCCAATTACTAAAGAATGAACCAGTGCATACTATCAGTGGCCCTTGGTGGTTAATACAACTGTGGCTTAACTTGTATATGCACAAGTTTGTGAGGCCTGATCTCAAAAGTCTAAGTTTCTCTTCCAATTTTGATGAGGAATATAGAGGTGAAGAAGGAAGAACTCAGCAGTGCATGAGCTATGGTGAGGCTGCATCGGCCATAACAATTGATTTCGATATTGGCCATCTCTTCAAGAAGTTCTACAAAGGGTTTGGTGTAGAAGTCCTGACTTGGCTACCATATGATGATGAGAATGATGAGTTGGCCTTCCCATTCAAGTTTCGATTTGAGTCAGGTTGTTCGAACGATGTGGCGGCTGCAATCTTCAATTCTTTGGTCAAGCCCTATGTTCTTCCAGCCAAGTTTCGTCATGGCCATAGCAAAATGGCTATAGGCTCTTTCATTCTAGGCAACCTCCCAACATATGAATTTTACAACCCATCCTTTGTAGCTCGTCAGTTTGGTTTTGGCCAATTGCCTCCTCAGCTATTCTTCAAGAACATACTAAAGCCACAGGAAGATATCAGTGAAATACTAGAAGCCGGAAGAGTTTTTCAGCTGGGATAAGATCTTCCTTCCCTCTATTTTCATGGTTGGATTAGAGTCAGCCTCTCTTCTACTCTCTTCGACTCCTGGTGGAAAGAATGGCATTCACATCTTTTCTGTGGATCGGTCCACCCTTTGTGTATAGCCCTGGATGGAGAATTTGCTTCTAACGAAGAGGTAATTTGCTATTTCTTTTCAAGAAAAATGCTTGATGAATTCCTCTATCAACTATCCTAATCGACCTTTTTAGGATGTTGGATTTGATCCTCTGAGCTTGGATAGGAAGGGGCGTCATGTAGATTACCAACCACCGTGCCCAGTTTCAAGAATGGGATCAGCTGCACCTTCATTGAAGAAATTGATGAAAACTCCTGCCGCCCCCATAATTTTGACATATCAGTCCTCAAAGTGCAAGGTTGTTCAAGGGGCAACCTAGAAAACCATTATTGGGAAAAGACTCCGTAGAACGAGACCATCAACTACTCAGGTAAACAATTCATCTCCTTCTCAAAATGATATTCAATTGCTGACTTTGTCCCTTCACAGTTATCGAGTATTGCATCCCAGCCAACTCTGGGTGTGGAACTGCTATCCCAAGCGTTCGTCTTAGCACCAACTGAACCTATATCGGCCGTTCCATGAAAGGAGCCGATCTCGGTTGAAACAACCGATTCTTCTACAACAACAAAAAATGTGAGTTTCCACCCTTGATATTTTGTTGGAGTATTTCCTTTAACTTCTTGATTCACTCAGCTTTCCTCCCTTTATTCGATTATTTATCATGCCAGATACTCTCTGAGGAAATACCCATGCAAGAATAGGAGTCTGGCAGTTCACCCATTAACAACGATCCTGTTGATGTTGGGAATAATCCTATGATTGATACTCATACTGTTGATTCCCTAATCCGGCACACATCTGATGGTAAGGAAGTCATATGCCCCTTTTATTGCAATAATCATGAATTAAAAAATTTCCCTTGCCATTGCAGATACCAACACTGGAAGCTTAGAGCCGATTCAACTAGATGTTATTAGTGCATTATCAGTTGTTCCTCCTATTCAGATAGAGGCTACTACAAAGAAGGTACTGTATCCCCTTTGCCATCTACTTTGTGATAAACAGATTCAAACCTCCTAATCAAGGTTTCCCTTATATATAGGCACTCAATCTTCTAGCCCAAAGCTACTCTTTCAATCTCGAGCAATATTTTGATAAAGATGAGATCAGATCGTCAGCCACTTCCTCAAATGAAGCTCTATCGAAGGAGACCAAAAATTGGCTAAAAATATACTGCCAATGTTTGAGAAGGATATAGCCGACTTGATCCGAGACACTGATTCAACGCAGAGAGTCTTCTTGGCCATTAAGGGTGATCCATCCCTAGCTCTCTCTAGAGTCTTGTCATCTCTGTCTATTTTCGAAGATCAGGCCCTGAAGGTGAAAAAGACCCAAAGGAACTTGTCCAATCGTGAAGCCCTACTGGCCAAGGGGAACTCCAATAGGCAAGAGGCTAAAGAGCTGACACAGTTGATTGATGTTTTGAAGGACTCCTCCCTCAGGACCGATCCAGAGTTGTCCCAACTGGAAATCAAGCGTGCTGAACTTGAGAAGGAGCTAGAAAACATGAAAGCTGCCATTAACCGTCGCAAGTCCACTCTGGCCCAAATACCTGATGCCATCAAACAGAAGAAACATGAACTGTTGGCCAAAGTAAAAGAAGGCAGAGCTATCCGAAGTAGCCTTGAGAACACTCCTGGAACAGCAGAAGCATACGAGCAAAAGATCGCAGAAGCTGATGCTATCCGGTTAGAAGTACTGAAAGTCATCCAGGATGTTCTAAACTTGTAATATGTATGTTGACACATATCTTGTGTAGAATCAATCATACTCTTTGTTATTTATTTGTACTTCTTGTTTTGGCTAAAGAGCCGATTTGATACAGCCGATCCTAGACTTCTAATCTTAATCTAATTAAGTCTAAAAACACGGCCTTCATTAAGCAAACTCCTCGATCTTCTGTCCTTAATCACCTAGTGTCGCATTCTCTTCGGCCTTGATGAAGTGGTGCTTCACCTTCTATTAATTGCGGTTGCCTTTTGTGCATCCCGAGGCATCTACCTTTTCACTTCATGTCTTCAAATACCAGTCGAGGGATTTGGCCTCGAACACATCTCCATTCGCAATGTTTCTTTGCTTTCCTCCGCCTGCCAAAATCCTTTAGCGGTTTTCTTTCTCCCTTCCGTAGATCCAATCATCTTTCATGGCTGGTGAGGACAACTAAGGCAAGCACGCGGCGGAGGAGATCTCGTAGGAGAACATGCCAATGAACCAGCGTCTCCAACGCATGAGGTGAGATTGATGACTTCCGCTTAAGGCGACGATCTATAATCTTCTGCTCATAGTGATGAACTCTTCCATTTTGTTTCTAGGTTTGTTGTGAACGACAGCCTTCGTCCTCTTCCCAGAACCAGCGTGCCCTCTGCTGTTGTGCCTTCCACGCTTGCCTCATCATCGGATTCCTCCAATTCGTACAATGGTGATGATGCCCGGTGCTTCCTCTAGGAGTGGAGGGTGGCTTAGAACTGCTATTCTGAGGCAACTCGGGAGAATGGCCAGCTCGAGATCCACCTCGGGGTCTCTCAGGCTGCTCTTCATGCGGCCGAGGAGGAGGCCAACGCCGTCCGAGCACGGCTAGCCGAGTCTAATGCCATGGTGGCGGGTAAGATGAATTCTAGGGATGCCTCATTCCAATTTCCATTGTCTTTATCTTGATAGTCTTTTTTGTTCCTGTGATTGCTAGCCCTGACGGTGCAGTTGGAATCTCTCCAACTAGCGGCGAACGCGGCCGCAGATGCCGTCAATGCTCGGGGTTCCCCCATTGACACTCGTCTCCAAGACATCTCGGCCCGCGTTTAGGAGATTGCCCTCCATGGCGTTTGTCACGGTGAGGCAGTGGCGCTGACCACGGCGCAAGTCCAAACTAGGTACGAGCTCCATGCCATGGAGACTGGTTTCCCAATGGGCGATGGCCTTGAGGAACATGAGGACCTGCTCGAAGAATTTGTCATGGCAGCGGAGGCCATAGTAGACATCACATCTGCTCAGGAAGTGGTGAACTAGGTCTTCGATTAGATTGTATTTAGGGTAATCCGATGAACAAAGACTCATGTTCTTTTCATGAATGTGTCTCAGTGCAGTGCCCTTGTGTATGACTATTTTTGTTTTTATTCTTTGCTCTAGAGGCGATACATATCGTATCGGCTTTCATGTCTTTTAAGTTTCTTCATTTTTGAGCTAGAGGCGATACCTTTCTGGTACCGGCTATTAGAGCTGATGACTAAACAAATCGGCTATCAAATATTGATTGAATGCTAGGATAATATCCCTTTAAATATTTTGCCATAGAACTTTTCATATCAAGGGTTAAACGATTGATCAACCCGGAGCAAGCATTTCATTAAGTGCAACAAAACTTCATTTAAGAAATTCACCAATTTTGATCCGTACTTAGGATTCCATTTAGCATTCATACATCGGCCTCAGCCCATCTCCAGGACCAGTGTTTATTTTTCCTTAATCCAATGACCGACACGAAGCCATGACTACTAACAAAAACAAACTCTCAGAGCCGATTGCTTGCATCGGCTATTGGCTTTCATTGCTAATTTTAATGAAGCCTCATTCCCATAACTTGCCAGAAAAGCACTCGAAGTCTCCTAGTTCCCAAAAGACTAGATCAATCCCAATTGGGTGAAGTGATATTGTTGTAATTAAATAAATAATTGAAGCAATAAGTAATATCGGTAACTTAATGAATCTATCCGAAGGAACGCCACTCTTAGATAGAGCTGATAACTTGACCTTAATCTAGTTCGAGCAGTGGAGGTCGACCGGATCGATGTAGCCGTACTTGAACTAGACAAGAGTCGACAACTAACTCATACCAGAGCCATAGTGGAGGTCGACCGGATCGATGCAGCTGTACGAACAAAGGTATAAGCCATGACGATACTTACAGACAAGCAGTGGAGGTCGACCGGATCGATGCAGGCATACTTGCTGAAGAACTCACCGAGATCTACTCTACTCCTACTCCTAAGGGGTGGTTGGAGCTGAAAAAAGTAAATAACTTGTATTGGATTGATTGTGTGTCTTTTACAATAGCCAGGGTTTGATATTTATACCCGGAGCCTAAAAACGAATCCTACTCGAGTACGACTCAGTACAATCTTTGGTACGAAGAAAACATTCCTATTTTAAGATAACTTGGACTCTAATCTTTCCCCTTTTGTAGAGTTTGATATGTATCTTCTCGATGCCAATCATATCTCATCATTGTTATCTGCTAACGTCATTTAAAGAGAACCGATCCAGTGTCGCATCCGAACCGACAGATATCAATCTTTACTCAATCGACTCCTTGATTGGCACAATCTTGGAAGCCTGCGAGTTCCCGCGCTCTTCTCCCAAATTTTGGTGTAAACAGATTCACAAATCATGTGTGACATTTGTGGAACCAATGGGCACTTAGGAAATAACTACCCAGAAACACAAAAGGATGTAAACCTCATCATCAATAATTCTGGTTCTCAGCAACAAAGACAAGGATGGTGCCAACAACCATGATCAAACTACCAAGGTAAGTACCTAGGTAATTACTATAATTCTTTCAATCCTAATCAACCATCCTTAAGAGATTTGATCTTAGAACAAGCTAAGATTAATGAGAATATTTCTAAAAGGCTTGCTTCCAATGATAAGGTTTTAGAAAACATAAATACTAAATTGGATAGTTTTTCTTCTGCTATAAAGGACCAACTTAGCTATAATAAAAGATAGAATCACAAATAACTCAGCTAGCCACTGCTCTGCCTTTTGCCACTAACCTTCAAATGGTTAATGCCATAACCACAAGAGGTGACAAGTCTACTCGTGATCGTCCATATCCAACAAGCATAGGTAAGACACCAACAGTACAGGAAGAGAAGAAAAACGATGAACTTGAAGAAGTTGAGCCATAGGAACAGGAAATGCAACATGATTTCCATGACACCACCTTCCTACCGTTTCCACGTAGAAATAAAAAAGCCAAAGTGGATGAGCAGGTTGATAAGTTTATAGAGGTAATTCAAAAGTTATACATCAATATCCCTCCGCAAGATGCCATATAGGTACACACCTATGTGAAGTATCTTAGAGACATTCTAAACAATAAGAGGCCACTGCCCACCATTGAAGTAATCAAGTTAACAGAGGAATGTAGTGCGGCCGTCCTAAACACATCACCTGTAAAGAAGAAGGATCTAGGATGCCCCACTATCGATTGTTCAATTGGAAACCAAAACTTTGAGCATGCACTATGTGGCCTAAGTGCTAGCGTCAGTGTCATGCCAAAAGCTATTTTTCAAGCTCAACTATTCAACACTCTCACCAACATCAATGTGTTTGTAGCTAGCCGACCAATCGATTCACTACCTAGCAGGAATCACTGAGAATATTCTGATAAAAATAAGAAACTTCTTTGTGCTAGTCGACTTTGTGGTGCTTGATATGCAGGAAGGTATGAAGACACCCCTCATTCTTGGGAGACCCTTTCTAAGAACCACAAATGCACAAGTTGATGTTGGAGCTAGAGAAATCTGATTCCATATCAATGGGAAAGAGGAGTGATCCGCCTTCAAGCCATGACCAGAGTGATATAATCCTGCTAGGTTTTGTTCCCGATCTTTCGATGAGAGGTGTGGGATAACTCGATTGATGGGTGGAGATGATGTTCATGGCCCGACTATAGCCTTCCAAGCTGTGCCTTAGCAACCGATACACCACCTCCAACAGCTGCCGTGATCTTGTGGAGCGCATCACCGGCCACTAGGGCACTCGTCCTGTAAGCAATCGAAGAACTAGCAAGAACAAGTATAGCAAGTATTGAATTACTAGATGTAGATGAAAGTTTCAAACTCAATCTCAATTAAGGTGGGGTTCCAAAGACAAGAAGACGGGCGGCTGATCCAGCATGCGCGCTTACAAGCAAGTAGCGAGAGCTAAACTTGATCTAAACAAAACCCAACTATTCTTGGTGGCGGCTAAGGAGTATATGAAGGTGGAAGGATGACCACCAGGGTGTTGGGGTCGTTCTCCAACCCTAGGACGCGTCCCTAATGGACCCAACTTGATACACAGCCCATTGGACCAAACTAAGGTGACACAACACCTTTGGACAGACAAGCTCTCAGTCGTAATTCAGTCATTGCGGCCGCCTCAAAATAGATATGGACTTGATTCCAGATCCATATGAAAATAGACTTCATAAGGATTCCATGAAGTACTTGAACGCCCCAATCCGAGTCCGTATGCGACCGTGGTGACCATCACAAGTTGGAGCTATCCTGGAGTCCGAATTCAGCCTCCACGAATCCTTGTCCCTTTCGGTCCTCTCCCTGGTTCCTAACCAAAACAAGAGTGCACGCATCTCCATGGTCTAAATATGATAGACAGGAACTCAAGAGTGAACTTACTTGATGATTAATGTGACGAGCATGGGCGCGAGTAATAGGACCAGAAACTGGTACTCATGTCGGCGTGGATGTATCGTTGGTTTGGTGTTGATGTCCTCATCACAGAGCAATGCTCTAAAGTGGTGTGGCATAAGAAGGAAGTGCAACCATCAAGGCCTCCATCTTCGGAACCAATTGATGCACCTGAAGAATGAACAAGACTGGAGAAGTCCGGTTCGGCGGACTCAAAATTCTGAACCCTCGTCGGAAAGTAAAATCGGTAGTTATCCATATTTACTTTTACATGAATTATTTTGACTGTAGCATATTTATTTTTTCTGCACTTACATTACATTTAGAAAATAAAATAAAAATTGTATCACTGCATTATAAAGCTCAAGCCATATGTAAATAATTTTACAGTGTGTAAAAACCTGTAAGAATATTCACCGTAGTGGCATAAAAATAATATGCATACATCTAGTTTTGTTTCATTGCATATTTTTCTGCATAGCATATATATACATTTGTGTACAGAGGAAATACAGATGTACAGACCTATAGGAGGCACCTAGGACCGACTCAACCACCACCAAGCCGCCCGGCCTACTACTCCTACTATCTATAAATACCAAGCTCTGGGGTTCAGCTCTCCTCAAGCTTAGCTCAAAACCTTCTCCTAAGCCCCCGAGTTCGAATTCCTCCTCTGTAGTTTAGAAATTTCAATTATAGTAGTGCTAGAGAAATTAGAAAATCCAAAAAAATAAGATAGAGATCCTACTAAAATTCTGGTAATTAGAAAATACTTACATCAAGAATGATTAACCTCTAGACGGCTGACTGCTTACTCTTTTTATCTTAATTCGTTCCATGAGTTTTGTTTGTTCTTGTTGATATTTTGTAGGATGATGAACAAGCTCTGAAGCAAGTTCTCTCGAATGTCATCTTCCTTCTCCACCAGCAGCATGTTGTCCCAAGCCAGCTCCGACATGCAAGTAGATGAACCATCCGCTGGAGCCACTGTGACCCTGCTCAAGCACAGATCAACACCCTGATTGATGAGAAGGACATTTGCTGGCGACCCCGCCAAGAGAAAAAGTACTGGCAGCTGAGACCACAAACATTCTCACTCACAAGCATGAGCGATCCTTGACTACTTCAAGATACAGGTATGGATGCTGAATTCGATTTAATATTTCAAGTCGTAGGATGGCAAAAAAATTTTGGAGTCTGGTTTTAGAGCATTGACTATGGAATTTCTGTGCACCCTGACAATCACAGACATGGGGGTAAGTTATAGATTTTTTGGGAAGGAGTATTCTTCCTTGGAAAGATTTAAATCTTCTCCTAGGTTTTGATGCACAATGTGCAATAGATGTAGGCTCCGCCATCAAAGACTTTGATAAAGTAAAATTTTGGAGGGAAATTTCTGGGAAAGCTGATTTCTTTCATCCCCGAACCAATGATATTCATAAGCCAACTTTTCGCTTCATGCATAAGTGGTTAGGGATGACAATGTTTCCTAGAAATGACATGCATACCGTGAGGATAGATGAATTAAAATTGATATATGCCATGGTAAAAAGAAAGAAAGTTTCCCCCATGATGAATCAGTGGTTAGAAGTTTTCACTCTTGTCGGTGACATTGAGTGTACCTCTTTGGTCACTCGGATCACCACCAACATGGGTCTCTTGCATACTTCCTCACTTTCACTTATCACTAAGCCTCACTTGTACATTGATTTTGAATATTTTTAGAAACCTCATGTGCTTAAAAGGAAAGATGATGGAATTATTGTTATGATGTATCGCGGCTATACAAATGAAGTTCCATTACCTAACCAGAATGCTAGTTTGTATGCGGTTCGATCTTTGACCATGAACCTACAGAAGATAGAAGCAGCACCACACAGGAGTGCCTCTGCAAGGTTGACTCATACTTCACACCTACAATTATACGCCACTAAACCAACACCTAAAGAACTAGCATATGCCAGTCATGTAGGTTTTGACCAAGTGGGTCCTTCCCGCATGTTATGACCTGAACACTCTGTCTAGAACCAACACACACCTGAACACTCAGGGGGCTCCTGGCAGCAAGCTCTAAGTGAACAATGGCATGATGGTAACTTCCACAACTACCAAGGACAAAACTATGAAGCAACCTCAAGTGGGCATCAGGGAGGAAGAATGTCCTTCTCTAGGGTCAAGGGTACCACGACACTCAGGAGACTTTCCATCGCATCGACAATAGGCTCACAAACATTGAGGAGACAACTACTGCCATCCAAGGTACATTACTTGAACACACACAATGGTAGGTGATAATGGGACACGAGGTGGCCAACCTCCAACAACAACATCAACAACAAAATCAAAATTGGGAGGTTCTGTTCTAGCACTACCATATCCGCCCACCGCGCTAAGCACCACATCAACAACTAGCTTGGGGGACAGGCATCCCCCATGTATCAAGATAAATATTCCTTTTTTGTTAATTTTAGTTTGTTTTATATATATCTAAAGAAAAAAGGATGAATAACTAAAAACAAAATAAATAGTAGCAAAATAAATAAAAAGAGTGTGTCTAGTTTGCTTTAAGTTTGATTTTTAAGACCTGAATAAAATAAAAGGAACTCTGAAGATAATCTTTTAAAAATGGAAATGATGAATAGTTGCTCTGTTGTAATTCCTTTCAAGTACCTAGTTTTCAGCCTTGAATTCTCCCAAGTTTTGGATAAGATTGATTTGATGTAAGGATTTACTCTGAACTTGAAACTTGTGGGTAGCATATGCTTGATCTAAGCCTAGGTAATTGACGGATATGATATGAGAAGGTCTGAGCTGTTGTTTATCTTGTTCCAAGTGACACTAAAATTCTAGAGATTTATCTTTTGAAAAACACAAAAATGCTAGATAATGAGTTCATGTATGACAAAGCTTGAATTCCGACCATAGCCAAACATGTTAGGCTAGGAAAACTTCCACTTATATGCTGTTTGTTTTGCATTGAGTTTGGTCAAGCTTTGTTGACCCTTATGTGAGATTTGTCATGCTCTTAAAATCAAGATCACATACACACCACCCTAATATGCACTACTCCTGCATTGGGAATAGGTGCAAGAACATGCTTTCCATTTAGATCCACCCAAAAATATTTTCCTCCTAGTGTGGGAGTGAACAAAAACATGTTTGTTAGGTTTTCCATCAACCAAATAAATGCTCCAAGTTTTTGTTGCTATCTCTCAAAAGTTCTGTTGTAGAAAAGAGACAGAAGACTAAGATAAAAACAAAGAGTTGAGAAAAAATGGACACAAAAGTGTCCGAGATATTGAAAACAATGGGTACTTAGATGCCCACTTGAAAAAAAGAGAGAAGAGAAAAGATAGCCCTTGTTCTCTTGCAATAATGTTTCCAAATTTCAAAAAGATATGTTTTTAAGGAGCATAGTAGAATTAGGTTAGCCACCGTATATATATATATATATATATATATATATATATATATATATATATATATATATATATATATATATATATATCCACACATATGCACATCTTGATTTGTTTGTATGACTCATTTCTCTTTGGATCTGAGGTTTGATTTTACAATATATGTACTACAAGTCTGCTTTCATGCTATTTCCACTCCTATGAGCTCTACATAAGCCTTAGTTATAGGAAGAGAAAAGGCATAACATCATTAATGCCTTGGTGAGATCCACAAATACCACATATATTAAGAGACTTGAGAGTGTCATATAATGGAATCTCTGAGTTTTATTTTTGAAAATTTATAAAAACTCTGGAACATTGGTGTTGACAAAAGATGCTTGGTAGTCCACCGAGTGGGCTACCCACGATGGTAGATTGATTGGAGAGGTGAGCGAGATTAGGAGCGAGATGGTGATAAGACACAAGGTTTATATAGGTTTAGGCCATCAGCTTGATGTAATACCCTAATCATGTGTCCCATCGGTTTGTATTGGCTATCGTATATGATTGTGCATGTTTTGAGGTGGTCCCCTACCTGCCTTATATAGCCCGGGGGGTAGGATTACATACCGATCAGGTCTAAGTCTAATTGGGTAACAAATAATCTTTACATGGAGTCATACATTATGCATATCCTAATAGATTCTATGTGATCTTTAGGATGTCATTGAGGTGCCTTGCGGCGTGTGCCGAGTAATGTTGTGTGCCGTAGGCCTTTGTCTTGTGGGCTAGACCGTCCCTGTTGATGCGGCCCATGTGCATCGCCATGGACACCTAGGGTCAGATCCCCCATAGCTAGTCCCTGAGTGCCTTATATCCGCTTGGTGATGACATCTTGATCAAGTCCGAGCAGTTTAACATGAAGCTGATCAGCTTGACAGATGATCCGAGCGGTGAAAATGAAAGCCGACCAGTTTGACTGATGACCTGGGCGGTAAAGATTAAGGCTGACCAGTTTGACTGGTGACCTGGGTGATGAAGAAGCTTGCCAACTAGCTTATCTGATGTGATGACCTGTGAGGATGGATGCCGACCTGTTTGACTAATCAGTAGGCCTCGGACTTAGCCAAGTGAGGCTCACCAATAGGATGTAAGGAGCACAATAGAAAAATTGAAAATTCTTGGCTGGTGAAGTGTACACACTTAAGTGCCAACTGCGTTGCGCTAGTGATGTGATCACCGAGGCAAAACAGAGGCATTAAGTGATAGACTTGGTGTAGCCAAAGCACCATGAAGAACAAATACATGCACCGCAAGGTGCGTTGTATCGAATGTAGTCCCTAAACCTAAGATTAGGTGGAGAATACACTTGGTGTCAGGGTCTTGTAGAAAAATTGAGTGGTTCCCAGTGTAGCCAAGAAAGCATCCAGTCCCTAGTGTAGCTAATAAATCATATCAGTACATTCACTGCAAGGTGAACTGTACACACTTAGTCCCCGAGCTTGCTAGAAGATGAAAAATGAATCTTGTAGCAATGTCAAAGAAGCCTTGAAATAGAACCAACGGTCTGGGAAAAAATTAGTCATGATAGATAGCCTATGCAAGCCATCAAATAATCATGGAGTAAAGAACCCATCAATAAATGGAGCAAAGTTGGAAAACAGGCCACCCGGTGTTAGCTTCTCACCGAAGGAGACACAGTGGCCCATTTAATGGAAAGCACTGAGAAATTAGAGCGACACATAGTAACTGTGGGTGGGCTCGTGTGTGTGGAGCAGCGAAAGCAGGAACAAGCGTGCATGATACAGCACAGTTTCCCAAAAACCCTAGAGATGAAGGGGCAGGGGCAAACCATTATATAGCCCACCCCGCCCGCAGTGCATTCCATTTCACACCTGTTTGTTGATTTGCCGACCAGGACCGGAAGGTGTATGTCTCTAGGGTCCCAAATGGGACTTGGCCTACAGCTAAGGATAGATTCAAGGGTCCACGAAGTGTTGCTAGCATCAAGACAGTGATGGCCCAAATCATGCCGACCAACTCATTAGACAAAATGAGAGGCCACCCTAGCCTTGTCCATCACAACCTACGGAGTGGCAAGCAGCCACTCCGTGAGGCGCCGGTGGCGAAGAAGGGGAAGACGACAACAACACTACACTGAGGCAATGATATTAGCATCAAAGACTCCCCACCCCACTAGCATTGGCGATATGTCGGCAGGTCAGAGAGTGAAGACTAGGACTCAGAGGATAGGGTGCCACTATCAGTGAGTTGGCTCATCGAGCAGCCACTACCCCCTCCTAGAGGAGAGGACACCAGCATGGCAAGGAGTGTCGAGCAGACAGGGAGTCCTGACCGGCGAGCCAAGAGCCCTACCGATCAGGCCAGAGTTGAAGTCCCCAAGCTTGAACACGAGGCTGAGGCCAGAGGAGATGTATCCGCCGGTGCAGCACCCCTAGAGGCAATCCCTATGCCCCCAGGTCATAGGAAGGAGGTGATGCTGACCACTGAGATGGGCAGCCCTAGTGGTCTACACAAGATCAAATGCACCATTAGGCGATCTAGCAAGTAAGTTGCTACTGTTACAAATTGTGGAACTTGATTTATATCCTAAAGTTTTTGAGAGACGACTAGCATGGAACAGCAAACCATTGACCGACACTTTGCAGCCGGTGAGGGCTGTAGAAAAGCCCCATGTTGTGATGCCTCCCACTGCCCCTATAAACACTACAGCCACGAGCGAAAGATGATCGGCCATGATGTCGAGGGCAGAGGGATCCTTTGCAGGCGATGACACCAGGAGTTCATGGGTTGTGTAACCTATTGAGGACATCGGAATGACCGGCGCAGGCACTGGGCGAGTGTCAAGTTGCCCCCCATTCCCACCGATGTTGGGGTTTGGCCCTAGGGTGGAGTAGGTGTCCAGTTGCCCTAGGGCCCTACATGGTTTGAGTCTAGGGGCACCAAGCCATCCCCATGCTGAAGATGTGCCAAGGCCCATAGGCGAGGCGGCTGAGAGAGTAGAGGAGATCCCCCAGGAGCTACCGCTGTCGTGGTATGACATGGAGACCATGACACACACCTTATTGAAGCGTGGAGACCAGGTCGATATGGTGTATGAAGATCACGCCAACCCATAGATACAGAAACTAGAGACCAGCCTCGGGTTGGTGAACAAAGAAATTCGAGTAAGTCATACTTGTGTTGATATGAGTTCCATTTCGGCAGTGTTTACAACCGATCCCATTGTAGGACATGATGCGCACCACTGAACACCGCCGTCGACAGCTGGAATGAGTGGAGCCCATGTTCATGGAAAATGAGCGGCTGCTAGCATCGGTGAAGGTGCTGGACTAGAGACTGGCTGGGCTCAAGGAAGAGCAAGGCCAGATGCAGATGCACATGGAGCACCTAGGGTCAGAAAAGCTAGCCAAGACCGAGCAGTCCAATGTTGCCAAAGCAAGACTCAATAGCGTGTCCGGCCTGCTAGCAGCCATAGGAACCTAGCTTGCCCTTGTGGTAGAGGAAAAAATGGTAAGACCTCAAGTCTTGATGCCTGCCGACCTGTCATTGCTGCCCCATCATCATTGTTGTGTGTGCAGAATTGGCGACACAACTGTTCCTGGTCTGAGAGGCAGCAGAAACCATGCGGAAGGAGAAAGAGGCTATCGAGGAAGCACGTCAGAAAGCCATCGATGAGCTGCAATTTAAGTTGACATAGTTGCTCGGACGTCTGTCCTTTGTGTGTAACCTAGTTGGTTGAGCTGTATTGGTATTTGCAGTGGTGCACACCAACTCCAAGGCGCAATATGAAGACTATGAGCTATGTCTGAAGGCCACCCATGACAAAATGAGGGCTATCATAACTGAAATTACGCCAGTGCTCAACTTCATTGATAGGAACCTAGCACCGTCCCCGATGGGAGATCTCAACATCAGTCCTCATCCGTTAGACCCTTCTGTGGAGAGGTGCAAAGGGGCCTTGACCAACTTTAGGGCGTACATCCATAACATTGTGTGTACCGCTGCTGGGCATGCCTTAGCGGTTGTTAGGTCCCTATACCCCGTGGTGAGCCTGGAGGTCAATGATGGTGGGTTTCCTGAAGTGACAAATGATGCCGAGGTGGAGCAGCTCATGGAGGGGGCAATGGAATCGGCTTTAAGGCTCGTCGAAGACCTAGACATATTTAGCGAGAGGGAGCAAAACCAACAAAATTAGCAAGAGTTTTAGTAGAAAACTTTAAGCTGTTGCTGGTTGTAGATGTAAATATAAACTTGATGTTTATTTTGGAGTTTGTTATATTCATATGTTAAATAAGATTTAGTTGCTTTGTAGTTAGTTTTATACCATGGCACCAGCCTTGGCTAGCCCCTAAGCTCTATAGTGTGGAGTGGCTGGTAGCCATGTATGCGTAAGAGACGAGAGCATTGCTAAGGAGCCACTGCTGATTGTCCATAGCGTAGAGCATGGCTCGTGGACGCGTAGGAGGAAGTCGAGACTAGGGCTGCCTCTGATGTCACGGGTAAAAACATGACTGGTCGGCGAGTATAGTGGTGACCATATTAATAGTGACACTTATGGAGAGTTGGCGAATAACATGTTATGGAGATGTTTTAGTTATGGAGAGTGAGCAGAGAGTTATATTATGGCATGCCAACCAGAGAAAACATGCGGTGAAATATGGAGAACATAATTGGAGAACATAATCAGAGAAATTAGCGCAAACTTTATTGAATCATCTAATATGGAGAAATACATATCTTTAGTAAAACGCTTCAAGAATAGAAATGCCTAAGGAGGTCAATGTGCCAGGAGTTGGGGATGTTTATCCCCTCAAAGTCACATAGTCGATAAGACCTTGGTCGGGTAACTTCCTTGATGATGTATGGCCCTTCCCAGTGCAATGAGAGCTTGTGCAAGCCCTCGGTCTTTTGCTTTCAATGGAGAACGAGGTCATCGACTGCAAAGGTTCGCTCATGAACATTGTAGTTGTAATATCTCCATAGGCCCGCTAGATACTTGGCTGTACAAACACATGTCACTAGGCGTTCTTCTTCTAGGCGATCAATATCTTCCTGTCGAGCGATAGCCGACTTCTCTTCATCGAAATTCTCCACCCTTGGTGCTCAGAAGGCGATATCAGCTGGGAGGACGGCCTCCGAGCCAAACACCAAGTAGTATGGAGAGACACCAGTATTGCGACTGGTCTAGGTTCGAAGTCCCTAGACTACTGCTGGCAATTCTTTGAGCCACCTTCCCGTATGCTTCATGTCTTTCTTGTACAGTCTCTTTTGAAGGGCATCTAAGATCATGCCATTTGCCCATTCAACCTGGCCATTGGCTCTAGAGTGGGCAAGAGACATACTTGATAGAGATGCACTGGTCTTCACAAAAATTCTAGAAGTCATTGCCGGTGAAAGTAGAACCCAGATCGGTTATAATGCTATTTGGTAGGCCGAAATGGTGCATGATGTCCTCAAACAACTCGGCTGCCTTCTTCACAGTTACGGTGATAAGGGGTTTTTACTCGATCCACTCAAAGAACTTATCAATGGCGACATACACATATTTGAAACCTCCCAGAGCTGGCTAGAAGGGCCCAACCATGACCAGTCCCCAGCATGAGAAGGGCCAAGATGCGGGGATGGTCTGAAGGGCTTGAGCTAGCACATGTATCTATTTGGCAAAAAATTGGCAACCCTCGCAACACCGAACGAGTGCCTCAACATCTGCCGCAGTGGATGACCAATAAAAACTAGCTCAGAATGCCTTGCTGACTAGATTTCTGGAGGTTGCATGGTTGCCACATGAACCAGCATGGATCTCGAGCAGTAATTTTTCACCTTCCTCTTGGGAGTTGCACTTCTACAATAGCTCTTCTTGTTTGCTGCATTAGCTTGCCATCAATGAGCACATAGTGCTTGCTATGATGAGTGAGTCATTCCATCTCTGTTTTGTCACTCGGGACCTTAGCTACGGTGAGATACTTGATGAATTGCTCTCTCCAGTCATGGCTAGGAGCAGGCACTGCTAGGACTAACTGCTCAGCATGGGGCGTTTCGTCGACTGGCTATTCTTCCCTGGTGGATGGAGTCATGAGATCTTGAATGAACACACCTACCAAGACTTTAGCTCTAGAAGACCCTAGTTTAGATAGGCGGTCAGCCGCTTGATTGGTGTCCCGATGATGATACTCGATGCCATAGAATTTTCCTTCTAGTTTTCTGATCTCGGCACAGTAAGCGTCCATCTTCTCGCTGGTGCAGGACTAGTCGTTGTTGACCTGGTTGATGACTAGGGCAGAGTCACCAAAAACCATGAGGCATTTTACACCGAGTTTGGCGGCGATATGGAGGCCGTGCAGAGCTACCTCATATTCGGCGGTGTTATTGGAGGCCGAAAAATGGATCCAGAGAACATATCGGAGCTCATCCCTAGATGGGGTAATAAACAACATGCCTACACCAGCACCATCAATGTTGAGCGCACCATCAAAGTACATCTTCCAATGCTCAGGGCGATTGGATGGTATAGGCTCTTGGACTTCGGTCCATTCGGCGATAAAATCTGCCAGAACTTGCGACTTAATAGTAGGTCGGCTCATGAACTCAATGGAGTAGGTGCCGATCTAGACCGCTCATTTGATGATGCAGCCACTGGCTTCTTTATTGTGGAGGATATCACCAAGGGGGAATTCGGTGACCACGGTGATCTTGTAATACTCGAAGTAATGGTGGAGCTTGCGGGATGTGATTTGGACTACGTACAATAGCTTCTAGACTTGAGGATACTGAGCCTTGGACTCGTTCAGAACCTTGATGACAAAGTAAATAGGTCGCTGGACCTTATACGCATGCCAAGCCTCCTCACACTCGATGATGATAGTCATGCTAACAACCCAGGAGGTTGTGGCGATATGATCCGTAAAGTCTCACTGGATTGAGGTGCAATCATAATTGGAGGCAAAGTCAGGAACTGTTTGAGCTCAACAAAGGCCTTGTCGGCATCCTCCGTCCACTCGAAATGCTCATTAGCCTTCAGTAGCTTGAAGAAGGGGAGACATTTCTCACCAAATCGTGATATGAAGTGGCTCAGGGCTGCCATACATCCTGTAAGCTTCTGGACATCTTTCACATAGGTCGGCCAGTTCATTCTGGTGACGGCCGAGACTTTCTCAGGGTTTGCCTCAATGCCCTGAGCACTAACGATGTAGCCCAAAAGTGATGAGGACATCACATGCTTGGATACAACCACATTAGCAACTTTTGATTCACACGTGAAACAATCCTTTACCATAATTGTATTTGATACATTTGATGAATTGATGCTGCACCATGATGTGTGTTCATTGTCATTTTTAGAAATACATACATGGATCAAAAAGAGTGTTAAAGACACATTGAAGGCATGGAGGACCAAAGAAGTTGATTGGGGGCCAAGTACAAGTATTCCCAACGTTCTCCACTAGGACACCACGTCACTTTTGGCCCAAGAAAAGAAAGAGATCAAATCCAACACGTTTTGGGGCTGGATTCGGACTACAACACCGTGCCAACTTGCAACGGCAGCCACGACCTCATCTGGACTCGGATTGGGGTGTTCAAATACTTTATGGAATCCTTATGAAGTCTATTTTCACATGGATCTAGAATCAAGTCCATATATGTTCTAAGGCGGCTGCAATGACCGAATTACTACCGAGAGGTTTTCTGTCCAAAGGTGCTACATCGCCTTAGTTTGGCCAATGGGCCATGTATCAAGTCGGGTCCATTAGGGATGCGTCCTAGGGTTGGAACATGACCCCCAACACCCTAGTGGTCGTCCCTCCACCTTCATATACCCCTTAGCCACCACCAAGAATAGTTGGATTTTGTTCTGTTGAAAGTTTAGCCATTGCTACTTCCTTGTAGACGCATGTGTTGACTAGACCATCCATTCTACTTGATTCAAAACCCCAACTTTGTGAGTTTAGATTGGTTTTTCATCTCCATATTTGCAATTGAGTTGCTTGTTCTATTTGTTCTTGCTTGTTCCTCGATTGCTTGTAGGAATTCCCTAGTGGTTTAGTTGATCGTGCTCCACAAGATCATGACGACCGTTGGAGGTGGTGTATCGGTTGCTAAGGCGCAGCATCCTTGGATGCTTGTAGTCGGGCTGTGAATGTCATCTCCATCCCCAAATCGAGTTATCCACCTTCTCTCATCGAAAGATCGGGATTCACCCTAGCGGGTTCATATCAGTTGGTATCAGAGCAAGGTTTATCAGTGAGAGACTTCGAATCCTTCGCTGTTTTTAATTTTTCCTATAGTCCAGAAAAGCCAAACAAAATAGTAGGTTAGTTTACCACAATCCTATAAACCCTTTGAGCCTTTGCTTGCACTACTTAGTTAGGGCTTGTTGAGTTTTTGGTTTGCATCGGTTGTGTCGAGTTGCTGGTCTTAGTTTTAGTCTTTTAGAGTTTTGAGTTCGTGTCACGTTCTAGTCACAGCCATGTGCTACCATATAAACCTTCTGTTGGTTGAATCCGAATACATCCTTGTGTTCGGGTCTGAGTAGGAATCTGAGTTTGTTTTGAGACCGAATCCCACGTGGTGTTGAAGTTCGAGTTGGAATCGGTTTTGAGTCCGAATTGATAGTTGTCTTGTTGCTGTTTTGAGTCTGAATCTGAGTACATCTTTGTGCAGTAGTAGTTCATATCTATACTCAACTTCTCCACGTCCAACATATCCAAATTAGCTTAGCTTACTCTAGACTCCTAATCTTCTTAAAAGACCGAGTTGGAATCGGTGTGGAGTCCGAATTGGTTGTTGCGTCGTGTTACCAAATCTTGTTGCTTTTTGCACTTGTGCTACATATATTGAAGTGTTCCAAAAAGGCAGCAGAATTCCATACCTGTGCTCGACTCCTCCACATTGTGCATACATATTGGCTTGGTTTTACTCTAGAGAGAGAAAGAGAGAGATAAAAGAAAAGAAAGAAAAAAAAGAAAACAAAGAAAAAAAAGGAAGAAAAGGGGCTGTTCGTTGTGAGAGAGAGAGAAAAGAAAAGAAAGAAAGAAAAAAGAAAAGAAAAAAAGGAAGAAAAGGGGATGTTTATTGTGCTTCTCTATTGTTTCCGGTGGTGTGTTGTGACTTTCTTTGTGTCCAGGCTCGCGCCTCTAGCACGGTCTAGGCTAGGACCAGCACAGTACCACTATTGAACGATTATTCAGCTTGCTTTTGTGACTAACGTGGTGCTAGTACTTCCTTGCTTCAGCCCACCTACAGCTCCACATATTTTGACTATAGCTTGACATGTGTTGTTGTTGCGGCACCGATACACTTCATTCCACGGTTGCAGACTTGTTGGTTGTCGTCACCTCCTATTTGGCTTGGTAAGAACTTGTAAGGGCTTGTTTTAACAAGTTGAGTTTGAGAGAATTACAACCGACACATCCTAGATGATGATAGGAGGATACATATTATTTTTGTGTTTCTTGTTTTCTACTAATCATGGCAGGTGATACGGAGATTTTTGAGTTGTTGAAACTAGACCCTCATATTCAGGATGTCATTCAACACTTGCCGTTATATGATGGTAAGTTTGATCCTCAAGCTTACACTGATTGGGAGCTAAAAGTAGATAATGAATTTGATGAGCATGGCCTGTTCAAGAAACAAAAGATTTGTATTGCCTCTAATGTTTTGATTGAATATGCTTTGCTAGAATGGAAACACATTTGTAGGCACAACAAAGTTCTAGAATCTTGGGAAGACTTCAAATTTCTTTCTAGAGATGCATTTGTTCCTGCATATTATGCTGATTATTTTCTTGCAAAATTAGACAACTTGAAGCAAGATAGTAGGACTGTAAAAGAATACTACCATGATTTTAAGATTTGCATCATGTTTGGTGGATTAGATGAATGCATGGAAGATGTTATGAGTAGGTTCATGAGAGGGCTCAATTCTAAAATTCGAACCTTGTTAATTAGTAAATCTTACATACATATTGGTCAATTGTTTTGTCTTGCTCTCAATGCTGAAAAGAAGAGTATTATCTTTGAATACTTGCAAGAATGATGTGACCCATAATGTCCAAAATTTGTCCACTCTGCATGCTAATGAAGAGCAACAAATAGTGGAACCCACTGCTGATTTTCCTTTATCACAAAATGAATTACATGTTGTTCCTTGTGATAAAGAGGACTTGTGTGCTAATGATTCTTTTACTCCTATGCCACAAGTAGCGAATAAGTGTGATACTTTTGGCATGGAACCATACAAATGTGCTGAAGAAAATATTTTTCATCCTATTACTTGTGCACCAGATGAACTGATTTTGCTGTCCTCTTTAAATACTTTGGGTTATATTGAATTTGATATTCTATGTAATCTAAATTGTCCAAAAGAGAAACTTAAATTTGATTCTGGTTTGCCAAGTTTTAATCATTGTTTGCTTCATGCAATTGGCAAATACGATAGCAAAGGAGAATATTTGGTGCATAAAGTTTATATTTGCTCTAACCTGAAATATCCTTATGGGCTACAATACCATGAACGAATAGGGGGCTGCACTAACACTAACAATATCTTGCAAAGTTTTCCTAGTTTTTCACATATGCAACAAGGTAATCCTGCAGAAAGGGAGCATTGCTGGTTGTGGTCGTGCAGCATAGCCATCGCTCTGTGTTCCTATGGGGGTATGGCCCCCATGACATGGGCTGCGCCCCTAGGGGTGGCTCGGCCCACAAGGTTAAGGCGTGCATGGCACTGCTCGGCGTGCACCGCAAGACATTGTATAGTACCAAATAGGCTACTTTACTTGTAACCCTACCTCCTCTAGAGTATATAAGGAGAGGTAGGGGTCCCCTAGCGGATAGGATCTATCAGATCGGATCTACATATGGATCAATACAATACACCAAAGACATAGGACGTAGGGTATTACGTCGATCAGACGGCCCAAACTTGTCTAAATCGCTGTCTCTACGCCTTGTGTCACCATCCGGTTCCTGATCACGCGCACCCCCACCGACAAATCTACCATCACGGGATACCCCTCGGTGGACTACCAAGCATATTCTGTCGACAGTTGGCGCACCAGGTAGGGGTGTGCGCTTGATCCATGGCGAGCTAGATGGACCTCAAATCAACAGCCCATTCTCGTCATCAATCTCGTGGAGATCCATGCCGGTCCACGATGATGATTCATCACTGGCTACGCCAGCCCCCACGACAGCGGATCCGATCTTAGAACCACCTCTGAGGTCGTCTTCACCAACAACTCACCGCCCACCAAGTGTTTGCCGTCAACGCCTACCAGATAATGCCATACGTCACCGACTAGACGCTCCGTCCAAAGCTAAGTCACGCTTTAATATTCTTCTAAATATTCTCCAATCTCCGTATATCGCCATAATATTTCTCTGAATTGTTTTCTCCATGTTTGCTCTCCAAATGATTTTCTGAACCCCTGAACAATCCTATTGATGCTCGGACGCCTCTAGAGATGGCCCTGTCTCCGGCTCCTCCCTACACGTGCTACGGGCTCCGCACTCTGCGTTATGGGTGGTCGGCAGCGGCTCCTTGGTGACGACTATTCCTCCTACACATGCACGGGCTCCATGCTCGACGTTATGGACTATGGGCTAGCTAGGACTAGAGACTCAGCTACACACTAACTGTTCGAGCGGTTTATATTAAATATAAATATATTTTCACACCAACTGATCGCCGAACTGCATATGTCGTTTCATCACCATTGCTGATTTTTCTTCGGAGTTTATTTATTTGTACATCATGTACTACCCATTCTACATGTTTGTATTGCAGGATCATCGTCCAGGTGATCGGACCACCTAGTGCTCGGACTTCTCCACCGATCAACTGGTCGGACCACTTGGTTCATGGACTCCGTCGCTGACCAGTTTATCGGACTGTTCGCCAGTCGTTTCTACTCAATGTTCACTTTGCCGCCGACCAGTCGACCAGGCTGTTCGTCGCTCGTGCTTCATCGCCAGCGACGCCGGTTACTCCTCAGCCCTCGGATTCTTCGTGCTCGAGGACTAAGTGGGCACACTTCACCACACGGACGTCGTCAGCTATGTTGGTGCTCAGACCTCACCGCCTACGCCGGGCACTCCTCGGTGCTCGGACCTCGCCGCCTACGCCAAGGACTCCTCGATGCTCGGACATCGCTGCCTATGCCGAGGACTCCTCGGTGCTCAGACCTCACCACCTACGCCGGGGAATCCTTGCTCCTCGGTGCTCGGACATTGCCAGCGACGCCGGGGACTTCTCGCTCCTCGGTGCTCGGTCATCGCTAGCGACGCCGGGGACTCCTCGCTCCTCGATGCTTGGTCATCGCCAGCGATGCCGGGGACTCCTCGCTCCTCGGTGCTCGGACATTGTCGCCTATGCCGGGGACTCCTCGCTCCTCGGTGCTCGGTCATCGCTAGCAACGCTGGGGACTCCTCGCTCCTCGGTGCTCGGACATTGCCACCTACACTGGGGACTTCTCGGTGCTCGGTCATCGCCAGCGACGCCAGGGACTCCTCGCTCCTCGGTGCTCGGTCATCGCCAGCGACGCTAGGGACTCCTCGCTCCTCGCTCCTCGGTGCTCGGTCATCGCCGCGGACGCCGGGGACTCCTCGCTCATCGGTGCTCGGTCATCGCCGCCCATGCCGAGGACTCCTCGCTCCTTAGTCCTTGGTCATCGCTGCCTATGTTGGGGACTCCTTGGTGCTCGGTCATCGCCAGCGACGCCGGGGACTCCTCGCTCCTCGGTGCTCGGTCATCGCCGCCTACGCCGGGGACTCCTCGGTTCTCGGTAATCGCCAGCGACGCCGGGGACTCCTCGCTCCTCGCTCCTTAGAGCTCGGTCATCGCCACCGACGCCGAGGACTCCTCGCTCCTCGGTGCTTGGTCATCGCTTCCTATGCTGGGGACTCCTCGCTCCTCGCTCCTCGGTGCTCGGTCATCGCTGCCTACGCCAGGGACTCCTCGGTGCTCGATCATCGCTAGCGACATTAGGGACTCCTCACTCCTCGGTGCTCGGTCATCACCGCCTATGCCGAGGACTCCTCGCTCCTCGCTCCTTGGTGCTCGGTCATCGCCACTGACATCGGGGACTCCTTGCTCCTCGGTGCTCGGTCATCGCCGCCTACGCCGGGGACTCCTCGCTCCTCGCTCCTCAGTGCTCGGTCATCGCTGCCTACGCCGGGGACTCCTCGGTGCTCGGTCATCGCCAGCGACACCGGGGACTCCTCGCTCCTCGGTGCTCAGTCATCGTCGCCTACGTCGGGGACTCCTCGGTGCTCGGTCATCGCCAGCGACGCCGGAGACTGCTCGCTCCTTGGTGCTCGATCATTGCCGCCTACGCCGGGGACTCCTCGCTCCTTGATGCTCGATCATCGCCGCCTACGCCAGGGACTCCTCACTCCTCGCTTCTCAGTGCTCGGTCATAGCCACCTACATCGGGGACTCCTTGCTCCTCGGTTCTCGGTCCTCGCTTCTCCTTGGTCGGACATTGTCGGCTATGCCGGGGACTCCTCGGTGCTCGGATCTTGTTACGTCTCATCGATGTGCTATCAAGCTGCTCCATGCTATTCGGATCAGGGTGCTGATCTTGGGCAACATGTCTGGGGTCTTGATACGCAAATGTCGGACGATGTCGGCAAGCTTTTAGACTTCTTTTTCTTTGACCCTGCTACAAGATTCATTCTTCATCTTCTAGCAGGCTTGGGGACTAAGTGGGCACACTTTACCTTACGGTGAATGTGCTTGTTCTCATCTCGAGGCTACGCCCGAGGACTGGTTGCCTGCTCGGCTGGTCTTCTACTTTCTGACCCTAGCACCACGTGACTATGTCACCTACTATCAGGCTCGAGGACTAGCTGTGGGGGGTATGGCCCCCAAGACATGGGCTGCGCCCCCAGGGGTGGCCTGGCCCACAAGGTTAAGGCGTGCACAGCGCTGCTCGGCGTGCACCGCAAGACATTGTATAGTACCAAATAGGCTACTTTACTTGTAACCCTACCTCCTCTAGAGCATATAAGGAGAGGTAGGGGTCCCCTAGCGGATAGGATCTATCAGATTGGATCTACATATGGATCAATACAATACACCAAAGACACAAGATGTAGGGTATTACGTCGATCAGACGGCCCGAACCTGTCTAAATCGTTGTCTCTGCGCCTTGTGTCACCATCCGGTTCCTGATCACGTGCACCCCCACCGACAAATCTACCATCGCGGGATACCCCTCAGTGGACTGCCGAGCATATTCCGTTGACAGTTCCAACATCAAAGCAAGCACTTTTAAATGCCATTGGAGCAAGTCGAGGACGACTTGTAGCCAAGAAGGGGAGAATGATGAGGACATCACATGCCCAGATACAACCATATTAGCAACTTTTGATTCACAGGTGAAACAATCCTTTACCATGATTGTATTTCATACATTTGATGAATTGATGCTGCACCATGATGTGTGTTCATTGTCATTTTGAGAAATACATACATGGATCAAAAAGAGTGTTAAAGACACATTGAAGGCATGGAGGACCAAAGAAGTTGATTGGGGGCCAATTACAAGTATTCCCAATGTTCTCCACTAGGACACCACGCCACTTTTGGCCCAATGAAAGAAAGAGATCAAATCCAACACGTTTTGGGGCTGGATTCGGACTGCAACACTATGCCAACTTGCGACGGCAGCCACAACCTCATCTCGACTCGGATTGGGGTGTTCAAATACTTCATGGAATCCTTATGAAGTCTATTTTCACATGGATCTAGAATCAAGTCCATATATGTTCTGAGGCAGCCGCAATGACCAAATTACTACCGAGAGGTTTTCTGTTCAAAGGTGCTGTGTTGCCTTAGTTTGGCCAATGGGCCGTGTATCAAGTCGGGTCCATTAGGGGTGCGTCCTAGGGTTGGAACACGACCCCAACACCCTGGTGGTCATCCCTCCACCTTCATATACCCCTTAGCCGCCACCAAGAATAGTTGGGTTTTGTTTTGTTGAAAGTTTAGTCATTGCTACTTCCTTGTAGACGCGTGTGTTGACTAGACAATCCGTTCTACTTGATTCAGAACCCCAACTTTGTGAGTTTAGATTGGTTTTTCATCTCCATATTTGCAATTGAATTTCTTGTTCTACTTGTTCTTGCTTGTTCCTCGATTTCTTGTAGGAATTCCCTAGTGGTTTGGTTGATCGTGCTCCACAAGATCGCGACGACCGTTGGAGGTGGTGTATCGGTTGCTAAGGCGCAGCATCCTTGGATGGTTGTAGTCGGGCTGTGAACGTCATCTCCATCGCCAAATCGAGTTATCCACCTTCTCTCATCGAAAGACCGAGATTCACCCTAGCGGGTTCATATCAAAAAGGATACTTGATGGGACACCGAATATGCATTTAGTGGGATTTAGTTTCCATTGGTATTCTTTGAGGGCTTTGAATGTTTGCTCGAGGTCGGCGATGAGGTTAACGGTGGTCTTTGACTTAACTACTACATCATCGATATAAGCCTCAACATTGTGGCCTATTTGATCTTTTAGGCAACATTGGATGGCCCTTTGATACATCGCACTAGCGTTTTTTAGTCCGAAGGACATGGTGGTGTAACAGTAGGCGCCAAACGGCGTGATGAAGGATGTTTTGATCTGGTCCTGCTCCTTTAAAGAGATCTGGTGTTAACTAGAATAGCAATCTAAGAAAGAAAGTAGTTCACAAACAGCGGTGGTACCTATGACCTTGTTGGTGTGAGGGGGACTGAAGGGGTCTTTAGGGCAGTGTTTGTTGAGATTGGTGTAATCAACGCAATTCTCCATTCTTTATTCCTCTTTTGAATGAGAACTGGGTTAGCCAACCACTCAGGATGATATACCTCTTTAATAAATCCGGCTTCTAAAAGCCAGTTTAATTATACCCTAATGGCCTCCTTCTTGTCCTACGCGAATCGTCGGAGCTTCTGCTTGATTGGCTTGTGTTGATGGTAGTTAACAACCATTATAAACTGTCAATGAAACATGTATAAGGGCATAAATATGATCACCAACAAAGGTCTAGGGGTTCAAACTAATAAATTCCATGAGTTTTGGTGAATCAATATTTTCTAAGGGTTTATTTAGAAAACTGTCAAGGTGGACCTACATGTTGGAATTAATTGTGCTTATCCACAACGAAACAAACACCAAAAGATTCCAGAAGACTCGAGAGGACTCCACACCGAGGTGAAGCCCGAGTGGCTGCCAGGTGGGGCCGGCTAGCCCCACTTATAGGCCACCCGGCTCCATAGGGCCCACATGTTAGTCCTCGTCGCAATATCGATTCTCCATTGCCTCCTAGGTTGCATCTATGCCATCCTTTAAATCGGTTTGATCCAAGGGCTCATGATGGATGCTCTGGCCTATATATACTAGCCCCTAGCACCCCCTGAGGAAATAAGTCATTTGAGAAGATAGAAACCCTAATCATCCTTAGAGCTCCACCATATTCTAGGGCATAGTTAGTTAGGCTAGCTCTAGAGGGAGGCAAGCAGGCTTCGCTTGGATTCCTGATCTTGTCAAGAGTGTGGTTTGGTATAATCTTTGTATCCCCTCTCTTTTGTATCTTCATTACTTTTAAATGCTTGCTACAATTTTTATGACAATATTAGTATTCATCTTATTCATGCTCTTTGTTATAATATTCATTGCCTACTTGGATTATATGCTTAGTATAGCTAGTTTATCATTATATCCATGCAGAAGTTCATATAGCGCTCGCTACATTGCAGACGGGGTGAGTGTTCGACACTATGTAAGTGTGGTGCTTATACATGGTTTACCTGTGGATACTCCCTATATTCTGGGTCATGTGGTAGACCGTGGATGTGGCACTTCCGTTGAGTCCATTATAGTCCACTCCCCGAATATATACACACATAGGGTCCGGTTACAAAGGAAGAACAAGCTCTGTTCTTAATCTTCCTTAGTAATATCCCTTAAGTGTAGATATAAAGATGTAGATATAAAGATGATCTTAGCCTTGGCTACTAGGTGTAATTGCACTAATCAATGTATGCTTTGACTTGTAATTAAGAATGACTCAGGAATGATTCCTCTAATATTCTACTTAACCATGCTAATGCTATAGAAAGGAGTACTCTGAGTGATTTAGCATTGATCAATGCTTATCATATACATATTTTATCCTATGACTTACCCTTGTTGTGAGTAGAATATTGGTTATAGTTTAATTCTCCATCAATACTATAAGTTATCAATACATGTCCATGTCAGACCTTCCCTATGGTAAAATATAAATAACGATAGCTGGAATACAATCGGGTGAAGTGCTATAATGGTATAATTATATATGCGCTTATAGATCCTTTTCATTCATATATATTATTCTTTCTAGTCACATAAAATGATAAAGCACTACTTAGTATTATTCTAGTAGTAATGCTAGGTAGTACCAATGAGCATCTCTTGCACTATCATTAGGGATGACAACCTAGTCCAAGTAATGCTAAGAGATGTAGGAATATAATAGATGGCTACTTAAAACAAGTGACAAGTTAATAAATACCAACAAGCATTTCTGGCGTTGTTGTTAGGGAAGGTAGCTAGGCAAAGGAAGTATTGATAAACTTATACTTATTGATGTGATCAAGATAACTATTGACCTCTGCTCGGGCAGGATTACCCTTGTTTTGTCTACTTTTGTATCTTATGCGGGGTAATGTATGACCGGTTTTGACCATTCAACAAACTACGTTGATGATCCAGAAGCATTACTCAAGAGGACTAAGGCTAAACTCAAGAAAGTTTCAGCTTTAGAGTCAAAGGACAACAATATAAGGCGAAGCTTAACACATGAATTTGAAGCCATGACAAACAAGACTCTACGCGAATTCTCTGCTCCAACTACAGCCAACAGTCATACTGGACCGACAGTTGATGTTGGAGACAATAGATTCAAGCTCAAGCCAGCTCTCATCAACATGGTGTAAGCTAGCCAGTTTTGTGGGAAGGCACATGAAGATGCGAGTGCTTATCTCCAACACTTTCTGGAGATCTATAGCACTTTCACTATCAAGGGAGTAACCAAGGATGCCATACTACTTTGCCCCTTCCCATTATCACTTTTGGGGGAAGGAAAAGTAGTGGTTCTATGCCAACAAAGATAGAAATACAACATGGGATAACTACTACATTGCCTTCCTAGCCAAGTTCTTTCCCATAGGCAAGACCAATGCTCTGCGTGGGAGAATTTCAAGTTTTCAGCGACAACATGATAAATCTGTCCCTGAGGCATGGGAATGCTTTCAAGACTACATAGTAGAATGCCCTCATCATGGGATGGAGAATTGGCTACTCACGTAAACTTTCTACCATGGGTTGACCAATAGTACCCATGAGACTATGGATGCTACTGTGGGAGGAGCTTTCCTATCACTCACAATCCTAGCTGCAACAGCTCTCATGGAGAAGATGGCCTCCAACCAAAGCTAGAATGAAGAACGTACTCAGACCTGCACAAGAGAGGTGGAGGTATGCATTAACTCAAGGAGGTAGACATGTTGTCTACCAAGATGGACCTGCTGATGAAGAAGCTCAAAGACCGAGCTAACGAGAAGTAAGAAGTCATGCACATTCATGATTCCCGCATGACATGTGAAGTGTGTGGCAACACTGGGCATTTAGGGAATAGCTGTCCTAAAATCCAAGAGGATGTGAACTTCATCAACAACAACTACTTTTGTCCTCAATAGAATCAAGGATGGAATCCACAATAGAGGCCAAACTACCAAGGTAATTACCAAGGTAACCCTCAAGGTAACAGTTATAATAATTTCAATCAACCACCCTTGAGAGAATTGATTATGGAGAGCTAAAATTATGGAGAGCTTATCTAGGAAATTAGCTTCCAATGATAAAATATTAGAAAACATAAATAATAGAATGGATAGCTTTGTTTCTGCCATTAAGAACTAGCATAGCTTTAACAAAATGATAGAATCACAAATAGCTCAACTAGCAGCTGCTGTTCCTCCATCCGACAAAGGTAAGATTCTAGGGCAGTCGAAAGATCTAGAAACTACAAATCTTGTTGATATTCATAATGCAGTTAACTATTACACAAAGCCATCGATGGGAAGGTGGATAGATTATTCCCTACCTGACATGAAGGATGACCTTGGCAGACCTATCATCCCCATCGCCATTAGACCTCACATATTCCATGAAGCTATCTATGACTTCAAAGCGAGTGTCAATGTCATGCCTAAGGTAATTTATGAGAAGATCTTAGGGGATCCTTTGTTGTACACAAATATGCATTTGTAGCTTGTAGATCAATCACTTTGCTACCCCAAGGGAGGTCTTAAAGATGCCATCATACGAGTAGGACAATCATATGTTCCCATAGACATTGTGGTCCTAGAGACAGGTGGAGATGAAAGGGCGCCCATCATCTTGTGCCGACCTTTCCTGAGCACCACGAAGGCCATCATCTACGTGGACAGTGCCAAGATCTGTTTCATGATCAAGGATAAAAAGAAGTTCTCTTTCAAGAACCACATCTTGCAATCTCCTGCACATCCACAAAAGGCGTACCTGCTTGAAGAAACAACAGTGACCAAGAAGAAGAATAACTAAAGGAGGAGGAAGAACAAGACCAGGTAGCCATAAGAAGAAATAGTCAACATGATCAATACACTCTGATCAGAGTATGACCACCTCCTCGCTTCACCATTCCTTGCTAAGAAGGATGATCCTAGTGTGCCAATGATCGAGTGTACCATTGGACAAAGAATCTTCCACAACACCTTCTACATCATTGGATTAGGCATCAACATAATGTCCAAGGTAACATATGAGTATTTGTTTGCTAACAAACCTTTGTTGCTACATATATGCAACTGCAGATGGCAGACCAAACAATATGATTCCCTGAGGGAATAGCAAAAGACGTCATGGTCCAGATACAAGATCACTTTGTCTCTCCCGATTTCATGGTTCTGGACATGGGAGAACACGAAGAAGATACACCTATCATCTTGGGAAGACCTTTCCTCAACACATCAAATGCAATCATCTATGTTGGATCTGGACAAGTCCACTTTTAATTCCCTAGAGAGAAGGTGCGCTGTTATTTCAATAGTTACACCACTTATGAGCAGCCAAAGAAGTCCCGCTCCAGGAGGAGAAGTTGATCATCCCAACACTAGAAGAATCAATCCCCCAAGAATGAATGGGAGGAAGATAAAGAACCTAAAAAAAACCCATGAAAGATGAGCCTACTCCGCCTAAGTCAAGTCCATAGACCAAGCAGGTATGGAAAGAAAAGGTGACCTCATTAGAGCTGTCATCACAAGAGGTGCAACCATCAAGGTCTCCATCTCTGAGACCAGATGATGCACCCAAAGAATGAAGGACTTTTCTCTAGTCAAATCCTATCTGGAGGACTTAAAAACCCAAACCCTTGCCGTGAGGTAACATCAGTAGTTATCCATATTTACTTTCTAGCATTGCATAAATTATTTTTCACTTTAGCATATTTACTTTTCTACACTAGCATAGCATTTAGAAAAGAAAATAAAAATCTTATTTTTGCATCATAAATTCTAAGCCCCATGTGAATAAATTTACAGTGTATAAACACCTGTAGGAATATTTCATCTTGGTGGCATAAAAATAAAAATACAATGCATACATATTTCCTTTTCTGCATGCATTTATAAAAAAAGATGAGAAAGACATACTGCTAGAACTTTGTCAATTAGAAAATCTATCTATACCCACAAGAATAGTTAATCTCTGAATGGCTGACCGCTAACCCCTTATCATAATCCATGCCACGAGTTTTGGTGTTCATGTTATTATTTTGTAGGATGATACATAAGATCAAGAGCAAGTTCACCCGGTTGTCTTCACTCCACCCGAAGAACATCCTCCTGAACAATTTGGGGAACTAACTTTTGGATGGATGAGAAGGACATCTACTGGCAAACAAGCTTTGAGAAGGATCACTCAACTTCAACATTCGACCATGACAACATCCACCTTGGGGGAGGCATCCCCCATGTATCCAGCTAAGTATTTGTTTCCCTTTTGATTTTACTATTTTTAAGTTTGCTTCATATTTCTAAAGAAAAAAAGAAGCATAACAAACTAAAACAAAATAAAAAAAATTATCTTAGCTAGTTATATTAAGGTGTGATCTTAAAATTTGAAAACAAAATAAAAAGGTATGTTTAGTTTTATTTAAGTTTGATTTTCTTAAGAGCTAAATAAAATGACTCTGAAGATAATCTCTTGTAATGGAAATGATGATTAGTTGCTCTGTCGTAATTCCTTTCAAGTACCTAGTTTTCAGCCTTGAATTCTCCCGAGTTTTGGATATGACTATTTTGGTATAAGAATTTACTCTGAATTTGAAACTCGTGGGTAGCATGCTTGATCTAAGTCTAGGTAATTGACGGATATGATATGAGAAGGTCTGAGCTGTTGTTTATCTTGTTCCAAGTGAAACTAAGTTCCAGAGTTTTATCTTTTGAAAACATAAAAATGCTTCATGATGAGTTCCTTGTATGACAAAGCTTGAATTCCTACCAGAGCCATATATGATATTTAGACTAGGAAAACTTCCACATATATGTTGCTTGCTTTACATTGAGTTTAGTCAAGCTTTGTTGATACCTTATGAGAGATTTGTCATGCTCTTAAAATCAAGATCACGTACACACCACCCATATATGCACTACTCCTACACTGGGGGTAGGCGAAAAACATGCCATTCCATCTAGATCTAGCCAAAAAATTTTTACTCCTACACTAGGAGTAAACACCAAAAATATATGCCCTATAGGATATCCATCAAATAATTGCTCCAAAGTTCTTGTTGCTATCTCTCAAAGTTTTGTTGTAGAAAAGAAGCATGTGGCTATTGCAAAAGTTATTCATAAAAGAAAAGAGAGTTGAAACAAATGGACAAGTGTCCGAGATATTTAAAACAATGGGTACTCAGATGCCTGCCTGAAAAAAAAGAAAAGATAAATAAGATAGCCCATGTTTTCTTGCAAAGTTATTTTTCAAGTTTCAAAAGAGAGATATGTTTTCAAGGAGCATAGTAGAATTAGGTTAGCCACCATATATCCACCATACATCCACACACATGCACATCTTGATTTGTGACTTAACTCTCTTTGGATCCATGGTTTGACTTTTACAATATATGTATTGCAAGTCTACTCTTTCTTGCTTTCTCCACTCCTATGAGCTCCACATAAGCCTTAGTTGTAGGAAGAGACTTGAGAGTCTCATACAATGGAAGCTCTGAGTTTTATTTTGAAAACCTATAAAAACTCTAAAATAATAGTTGAACAAAGAACTTGAGACAGCGCTTGGCTTGATCATTTTGTCTTTCAATTGCTCAACACCCAAGTGAAGGCTAAAGCCCCATGGTTGAAGGTAATATGGGTAAGTTTAAAAGTCAGATCGGTAATATGGAGAATTCTTGTTTGAATGCATGTGTACTTTTGAGGAGTGAAAACATTGATGCAACTCCAGATCCATTTGCGAACTTTAGTTTTGCTATGGGACTAGCAAAGGATAAGCTTGGGGAGTTTCTTGATGGTAGTTAACAACCATTATAAACCATCAATGAAACATGTATAAGCGCATAAATATGATCGCCAACAAAGGTCTAGGGGTTTAAACTAACAAATTCCATGAGTTTTAGTGAATCTGTATTTTCTACATTGTTTATTCAAAAAATCATCAAGGTGGACCTACATGTCAGAATTAATTGCACTTATCCGTAGCAAAATAGACACTAGAAGGTTTCAGAAGACTTGAGAGGACTCCACACCGAGGCAGAGCTCGAGTGGCTGCCAGGTGGGCCGCTAAGCCCCACCTATAGGCCGCCCGACCCCTCAGGGCCCACATGTTAGTCCCCATCACAATGTCGGTTCTCCACCACCTTCTTGGTTGCATCTATGCCATCCTTTAAGTCGGTTTGATCCAAAGGCTCATGATGGACGCTCCGGCCTATATATACCAGCTCCTGCCACCCCGTAAGGAAATAAGTCATTTGAGAAGACAAAAACCCTAATCATTCTCAGAGCTCCACCATATTCTAGGTCATAGCTAGTTAGGCTAGGTCTAGAGGGAGGCAAGCAGGCTTCGCTTGGATTCCCGATCTTGTCTAGAGCGTGGTTTGGTATAATCTTTGTACCCCCTCTCTTTTGTATCTCCATTACTTTTATATGCTTGCTACAATTGTTATGACAATATTAGTATTCATCTTATTCATGTTCTTTGTTATAATATTCATCATCTACTTTGATTATATGCTTAGTATAGCTAGTTTGTCATTATATCCTTGTATAAGTTAGTATAGCCCTCGCTCCATTGTGCATGGGGTGAGTGGTCAACATTGTGTAAGTATGGTGCTTATACGTTGTTTACCTATAGATACACCCTATATTCTGGGTCATGTGGTAGATCACGGATGTGACACTCCCATTGAGTCCTTTGTAGTCCACTCCCTAAATATAGAAGCACGTAGGGTCCGGTTACTAGGTGTAGATATCCCTTATGTGTAGATATAAAGATGATCTTAGCCTTGGCTACTAGGTGTAATTGCACTAATCAATGTATGCTTTGACTTGTAATTAAGAATGACTCATGAATTATTCCTCTAATATTCTACTTAACCATGCTAATGCTATAGAAAGGAGTACTCTAAGTGATTTATCATTGATCAATGCTTATCATATACATATTTTATCCTATGACTTACCCTAGTTGTGAGTAGAATATTGGTTATGGTTTAATTCTTCATCAATACTATAAGTTATCAATACATGTGCATGCCAAACCTTTCCAGTGGTAAAATATAAATAACGATACCTAGAATACTCTCGGTTGAAGTGCTACAATGGAATAATTATCTGTGCACTTGCTGATCCTTTTAATTCATATATATTATTCTTTCTAGTCACATAAAATGATAAAGCACTACTTAGTATTATTCTAGTAGTAATACTAGGTAGTACAAATGAGCATCTCTTGCACTATCAGTAGGGATGACAACCTAGTCCAAGTAATGCTAAGAGATGTAGGAATATAATAGGTGGCTACTTAAAACAAGTGACAAGTTAATAAATACTAATAGCTTGGCAGTCGGTGAGACATGTAAGGAGTGCTCGATCAACTCCCTTGGTGCCCTAGGCATATCCATAGGTTTCCATGCAAACATGTCTATGTTGGTACATAGGAAGCGGACGAGCGCATCTTCCTATTTGGGGTCCAGATCGGAATCGATCTTCATGGTCTTGGCCGGATCCGTGAGGCTGAGGCTCACTTCCTTGGTTTCCTTGGCCTTGGTGGCCTTCCAAGGTGTCTCCATTGTTGGGATCTCCTGGTCTTCTTCGGGCACCTTATTGGATTCAGCGAGGCAAGCTTCCATGCACGTGGAGAGGTCGAAGGCTTTGTTGAGGGTGAGGCTCTCCTTCTCACAATCATAAGCGATAGGGAGGTTGGCCTACAGGGAGAGGACTCCTCCAGGCATCGGCATCTTCAGCACTAGATAGGAGTAGTGCGGTACGGCCATGAACTTGGTCAGAGCCAGTCAGCCAAGAATGGTGTGGTAGGCGGTGTCAAAGTTAGCCACCAAGAAGGTAATGTACTCAACACGGAACATCTCAATGGTGATGAACTATACAGGTAGTGTGATCTCGTCGAGATGGTGAGACGCCCCTGCCTAGGACAATCCCCTAGAATGGAGAATCAATGGGGGTGAGGTCCTGCTTGTAAAGGTCCAACTCCTTCAGGGCACTGGCAAAGAGGATGTTGAGGGCGCTCCCTCCTTCGATGAGGACCTTTGTGAAACACACCTTCTGGATGATGCTGTCCAGAATGAGTGGGAAACGTCCGGAGTAAGGGATCTCCGCCCATTGGTTAGCCCTAGTGAAGGTAATGGGCTGATCCAACCAGGGGAGGTACCTAGGGTCGACGAAGGTCTTGGTAGCCTTGATGGCTAAAACCCACTGAGAGGTGAGCTTCTAGTCACGCCTATTCTCAGAGGCTGCTCGACCCCCAAAGATGGTATGGACAGTCTTGCTGGGGTCTTGGAAGGCGGTGCCCGCATCCCTGGGGGGCTCGCGATCCTTGCCCACATTGTCAATGCGGTCATTGCACTTCTTGTTTTGCTATTCAAGTAGAGCCTTGGAAAGGCCCATGCACTCCCTCATGGTATGCTTCGCATCCTTATGGACCGAACATGAGCTATCAAGGAGCTTGTCAAATTGTGCACCGGAATTGTGCTTGGCACAAGGCTGCTCAACAGAGCTGATGAAGCTATCAGGTCAGCGGTGTTGCAATAGCTCGAGTATGGAACTCTCTGGTCTGTCACAACAGTCATGATCATCGGATCGGTGTTCACGCCCGTCGCGATGGTGGTCACGGTCATCAGGGCATAGGTCATCGCGGCATGCTCGATGATCAGTCTGGGGAGCCCGGTCGACTTCTTCATTATGGCACTGTTCGGCCTTGTCAGCATCGGCATACTGGTTGACTGTTTGTGGTGGTCCTTAACGCACACTTTATAACACCAACTTTTGTATAAAAATCACTACAAACAACACCAAACCTAGAAATAGGACTTACAACTCACCAGTTCCACTAGTTTTGGTGAATTATCTTTTTGTAGGATGACTTACATGAAAAGCATGGAAATATGGCAAGAACACACAACCATAGAAAGAACATTCCATCCTATAGATAGCAAAGGAACAAAGAGAAAGCCCACTCAACCAATGAAACTGGGCCAAGCACCTATGTGCCTAAAGTTAACAAGTCAACAGAAGGTCACCCACAAAAGAGGGCCCAAAGGCCTCAGTAGAGGTGTAGCCACACCCATAGTGAGCCCACCTGATGGGAACACCACTATAGGCATTTCGAGAAGCCCAAGGGAGAGCACAGACCAAGGGAGAGCATAGACCAAGGGTCACCACATTTGGCCCTAGTGGGGGTGCGGCCACACCCCTAGTGGGTCTGTTCAGGCCCAAACTTAACGGGCCACCTCACTTCGCCTCTCTATGGTCGGTTCTAGTGGGGATGGTGGTAAATTTAATGCTAAGGAGGTGGTTTGGTCCTTCCATATGGTAATGGGCAATATTCGAAAGACCCCTTCCTCTCCACCTATAAAAGGAGGCTCCCCTCTTCTCATTTCAACAACACACCAAGGGAAAGAGCACCATAGTTGAGCATCACTCCAAGCCTTAGGCCATAGGTAGTAGAGTTGAGTATTTGGGAGAGATGTGAGGGAAGAGTATGGGGAAGTGCCGGACTTGTTTGTGTCTCCCCGAGCATGTACCTCGATGAACACTTGTGCCTCAATGGAGTATCCACTAAATAAGTGTTCGTGGTTCTTATGGCATTAAGTCTTCTGAATAGTTAAGCTTTATTCTTACTTGTTTGCGGATTCATCATCTGTCCCCATGGTGGATGCTCTAGTAAAGGGCCCTAATAGATACGGATAACCCTGCGCGATGGTAGAGTAGTAGTCGATAGCGTATCTAGGCTAGAGGCTACCTTCGTTTGCCTCGTGCCCTACGGTTGAGGGATAGGCGGCAAGTGGTGACAGCCTTGTCCATCCCTCGTAATCCCCCATGTCTAGGTATGGTGTAGAGCTATAGGCCAGCATTGCCTAGTAGACTAGGTGCAACCTAGCGCCCGAAGTAAGCAAGTAGAAGTAGAGTTTATCTTTCCGTAGACCTAAAAGCCATAGGAACCCATCTCTACCCTTTCCAACTTAACCCTTGTGTTGTCTTTGGACAAATTAGCTAGAAGAAATACCTCCATTACCTATGGAAATATGATACCCTAAATACTTCCGGGTGAAAGCTACAACGGTAATTTTGTACACTTGTGGAAACTTTTTATTTGCATTAAGAAATACCAACAAGCTTTCTGGCGCCATTGCTGGAGAATGGTTGCTATTTTCTTCAAACCTAGTTCGTCCTCGTATCTGTATCTTTTATTTTTATAAAAAGAAAAATATTTTCTTTTTCTTTCTATTACCTTGAATCCTACACCAAATCCGTACCCTTCTGCTTCAAAGGGGAGTTCCTAGAGCCACCTTCAAAACCAAAGTTTTCATCTGGGTATGAACTTCACCCTAGCTTAATAGCCATGGTTTGGGCTCTATCCTTCTCAGGGCATGATGATGAAAACCCCTGCCAACACTTGCATGAGTTCAAGGAGATGTGTTCATGCCTGAGCATCTCAGGCATGACATAAGAACTACTAAGGTGGAAATTGTTTCCATTCTTCCTCATGGGAAAGGTGAAGCAATGGTACACGTTTGCCATAGAAAGTATGAATAGGGACTGGGATGAACTTAAAGACAAGTTTTGTCTTGCATTTTTTCCATGTCCCATATTGGCTCTCTACCTGGGGTAATCCTCAACTTTGAGCAGTGCGAGAAGGAGTCTATAGGCGCAGCCTGGGCCCAATTTTCAACATTAATACAAGTCAGGCCAAATTTGTCTTTACCTGATGACGTGATTTTGCGTCTCTTTTGTTCGAGTCTCGATAAAGATGCTGACCTATGCCTAGACGTGACTATTGGAGGTCAGTTTACACATAAACCTATGACAGAGCAAGTGAAGTTCCTTGAAAACTTCCTAAAAAGACACGCTTCCTTTGTAATGGAAACTAGAACCCTCTAGGCAAAAGTCACATCGAGTGTTGAGGAATCCTCATTAGTCGAATCCAAACTCATACCATCCCTAGGTTCGACTTATGAGGCCTCACCTAAAGCATGAACACCAAAGGAAAGAATGCTTCATCCTTTGGAGTTCCCTATCGAATTCGAGGATTATGGCAAAATCTCAAAACAGTCTTGAACAATGCTCTCGAGGAAGTTTCCCCCAAGGTGGAACCATCGAAGGAATAGCTAATGGAAGTAAAATGTTCTTCTGAAGCAATTCAGATTCTTTCACCTTCCTCGACCATTCCTTGTTCATTAAGGGGAACCACAATCGAAGCCTTGCACAACCCCACGGTCGAGACTAATATCATGTCCAAATTCCTCATGAAAGCCCTTTTGGACAAAATGTCTCTAGTCTTGACCAACAAGCTCTTCAAAAGTCCATCAGGACTCATCTTTGAGTGTTGTGGGATTGCTAGGGTTGTGCCAATCCTCATTGAAGAAACTGAGCTTCATTTAGATTTAAATATCTTTTCCATTCTCGACTTCAATACTCTCATAGGCTACCCTTTGGAAAATCTTATTCAAGAAAAACCTTCCCATAGGGGCCTTGATGAAAAGTTGGGAACAATTGCTTCTGCCATTCCTATCCCTTGTCCTAAAAGTCCAAAGGCGATGCAGCAACCCAACCATAACCCATTCGAGGAGGTGAAATTCATATCTTCGTTCATTTCCCATGAACTTTCATGTGAAACAGAACGTTCATCACCACCCTCTCTCAAACCAAAGCTTTCTCTCTGGCCATCCAAATGAAAACTTCAATGCCATGGACATTTCTAAAGCAACTCTAGGGACCAAGAAGAAGGACCCGATAGTTGAGCATGAAAGCTTCTCTTTTGAAACCCCTCAACTTTCATGCTCACTTTCAGAGTCTCCAGAGTTGACCTTGTTTAGTACTAAGTGCTCCTACTAGGACCACAACCTCCTCTTAATCCTTGTTCACAAACTTTTTAAGAGGATGGTTGTGGATGCTTTCATTTATCACAAATATTGCAAATCCCATAGTAGCACTGTGGTACTAACCTTGTAGCTTGAACATTAATTCTAAATGTTTGGTGGTGAAGCTTGCAACTATACCACCATTGATAGTTGTAGGATGAAGTTCCCGCGGTCAAGCTTAAGACCATAAATGAAGCACTGCCAGGAGATACCCTGGATTATCATAAAAAACATAATTTTCCCTTTCAATAAAAGCAAGAACATGTTTTTAAGTTAATATGCACCTTTGGGTATTCTTGGTAGCTAATCCTTTTAGGTTAAGAACAAGAAGAACAAGGTGCATATGATGCTAAAGAACATGGGAGCTATATCAACCATACACGTCGATGTTCTTTGGTGATGGAACACACTCAAAGGGAGACCCCCCAACTTTGCACACTTGATTTTTACACAAAAGTCCAAGTGTGGGCGAGGGTGGTGAAAATCTCACTACAAAAGTTCCATTCACACCAAAGGTCATCTTCAGTTAAAAATGATGATGTCAGCTCTACCTTGATATAAAAAATATATATAGGAAAAAAAGAGAGAACGAGCCGCAAGATGGGTGCTCCCTTTTTATACCTTTCCTGCTTATCACCAAGGCCTATGGTCTATACACACTATTCATGTGTAGCCTAGCCTTGTTGATCGCCTAAGTAAGACTATCAAGCCACCGTGCAGCAGGCTCAAAGCTTCATCTACATATGCTGCTGGTAAGTATACTCAGGTATGCAAAGGTAATACAATGTTCACCAACATGGTTACTCATGTTTGTCACCATGAAAATATGATCATGCTCATACATACTTCTCTTGCTTATGATATATGCTCTGGTTTGGATGAACACGTTAACAGTACATCCATAGGTCTTTTTAAATTAAGCATGGTGCTTAGGTTAAAAAGACCTTCTTTAATTAAATTTAGGCATGGTATTTAAATTTTGATTAACGAACTTGAGTTATTATTTTCATAAACAAAGAAAGTAATGGAGATGAATCACGGCTACATTTAAATTGTAAACCTTACCTTTAGTCTTGTTTGAGTTGTACTAAAAGATAAAAAGTTAGGTGAACACTTAAAAAAATAAATTAAAAATATATATATTATAATTAAAATAATAATAAAATAAAACAAATAAATAATAATAATAATAATAAAATAAGATTCATGCTCTCCAATATTTTAGCTGGTCGAGCCCTTATTGTTTCAATTTTTGTTTTGCTATCCAATAAAACATGTACAAGAATAAGTGTGGGGGAGATCTCTCATACAAAATAAACACTCATTCGAGATCCCCCACCAACACATTGCACAAACATCGAACGGTCCAACATGCGAAAAGGATAGAACAGATGGCTCCAGAGAGGATTGGCTGAACCTCTGGTTTGGCCAAATCATCTCTGATTATCCTTAACTCCTTCATCCTTAACAATGGTTTGTGCAACACTACCCTCACTCCCTACATTAAAAAATTAATTAAAATTGAACAAATTTAAAATATAAAACAAATGACGCTCCATCTCCATGCTATCCTTTGGTAAAATTTGCATACCTTTTATTCCTCGCTAATATTTCTATAACTTGTAAACAAACTATGATAGGATCCCCATGTTATCTAAGTAATTGAAATATGTGATATAGTAGGATGGAAATGAACCTTGCACTATTATGTGAAGAACTTGAGATTTATCTTACAAAATCAAAACTCAAATAGCATACTCCTCAATGATATACAAATTCCTACTAGGGCCATATCTAGTGCTTTGAGCTTAAAACCTTCATAAATATGCTACTTATTTTTGCGTTGAGTTTTGTCAAGTCTTGTTGACCCTTGTTGAGAAAGTTATCATGCCTCCAAGATCAAGATCACATACTCACCACATATATAAGCTATTCCTACACCAGAAATATGCTAAAACATGCCTCTGTCCACCAAAAAATATTCTACTCCTACACTGGGAGTAGACAAAAATGTGTCTTAAAATAAATGCTCCATGTTCTACAAAATAGTGATATCTGTCAATATGTGGTTTAAGAGACATGGGCTATGCAAAAGTACAAAAAAGAAAAAAAATGTGGACACATGAAGGTCCAATTATATATATATGAAAAAAATAATGAGCACATGAAGGCTCATGTAAAATGATAGCCATGTTCTCTGAATTTAGGTTCATGAGAGAGATCACTCATGTCAAGGAGTATAGTATAGGTTTAACATTGTTTTATCCACACACTTGCACTTCTTGATCTAAGGGTTTGAGATGTTTTCTCCTTGGATCCAAGATTTGACTTAACAAAATATGTAGAGTAATTATGCCTTCATATCTTTCCCTACCCAAAGATCCACATAAGCTTTCTAGAAGTAGGAAAGAAAGAAGGCAACACTATGATATGCCTTGGTGAGGAACCAAACACAAATATGAGTGATTTGACAGAATCATTTGAGGAGCTAAGATATGTTTACATTTTTAAAATCAAACGAAAAACCCAAGTTTCTAAACTAATTGATGCATCGGGATTTGAATCCATGTTGTTCCATTATTCAATTACCCAAGATAATGTGGTAGACACTTCAAAGTTCACAAGTGTAGGTGAAACTTGGAATAACTTGTATCTAGATGTCATATCAAGAAGATGACCCATCTTAGTCCTTAACTTTACTCGAGGACGAGCAAAGGGCTAAGTGTGGGAAAGTTTGTTGGCCGGTCCTTAACTCACATTTTATACCACCAACACTTGTATAAAAATCACTAAAAACAACACCAAACCTAGAAATAGGACTTACAACTCACTAGTTCCACTAGTTTTGGTGAATTATCTTTTTGCAGGATCTTACATGAAAAGCATGGAAATATGACAAGAACACGCAATCACGCAAAGCGCATTCCATCCTACACATAGCAAAGGAACCAAGAGAAAGCCCACTCAACCAAAGAAACTGGGTCAAGTACCTATGTGGCTATAGTTAAGAAGTCAACAGAAGGTCACCCATGAAAGATGGGGCCCAAAGGCCTTAGTAGGGGTGTGGCCGCACCCCTAGTGAGCCCACCTAATGGGAACACCACTGCAGGTGTTATCTAGAAGCCTAAGGGAGAGCGTAGACCGAGGGTCACTGCATTTGGCCCTAGTGGGGGTGCGGTCGCACCCCTAGTGGCTCCATTTAGGCCCAAACTTCATGGGCCACCTCACACTGCCTCTCTTTGGTCAGTTTAGATGGGGATGGTAGTAAATTTAATGCTAAAGAGGTGGTTTGGTCCTTCCAGATGGGAATGGGCAATATTCCAAAGACCCCCCCTCCTCTCCACCTATAAAAGCAAGTTCCCTTCTTCTCATTTCAACAACACACCAAGGGAAAGAGCACCACACTTGAGCATCACTCCAAGGCTTAGGCCATAGCTAGTAGAGTTGAGTATTTGGGAGAGATGTGAGGGAAGAGTACGGGGAAGTGCTGAACTTGTCGGTGTCTCCCCGAGCTTGTACCTCGACGAACACTTGTGCCTCAACGGAGTATCCGCTAAGTAAGTGTTCGTGGTTATTATGGCATTAAGTCTCTGAATAGTTAAGCTTTATTCTTACTTATTTGCGCGTTCGTCATCCGTCCCCATGGCGGATACTCTAGTAAAGGGCCCTAATAGAGACGGATAACCCTACACGATGCTAGAGTACTAGTTGATAGCGTAGACATGGTGTTTAGGCTAGAGGCTACCTTCATTTGCCTCATGCCCTATGGTTGAGGGGTAGGCGGTAGCCGGTAGGTGGTGATAGCCTATTTGTCCCTTGTAATCCCCTATGTCTGGGTATGGTGTAGAGCTATAGGCCGACATCGCCTGGCAGACCAGGTGCAACCCGGCCCCTGAAGTAAACAAGTAGAAGTAGAGTTTATGTTTCCTTAGACCCAAAAGCCATAGGAACCCATCTCTACCCTTTACAACTTTACCCTTGTGTTGTCCATGGATAAATTAGCTAGAAGAAATGCCTCCGTTCCTTATGGAAGTACCATGCCCTGAATACTTCTGGGTGAAAGCTACAACGGTAATTCCATGCGCTTGTGGAATCTTTCTGTTTTCGTTAAGAAATACCAATAGCCATTTGGAACATCTCGCTGATCAACGCCGGTGGCTTCCTATTGAACTTCTTCTAGAGCTCATCATGATGATAGAGCCCACGGACAAAACTAGTGATCACCTCGGCCTTGAGGATGTTAGGAATTCGATTCCTTACTTCTGAGAAACATCGGATATAGCTCCGAAGGATCTCCCCTATCCTCTAGTAGACCCTTGCTAGGTCGTGCTCTATTGCCAGTCGCTCGTAGGTCACCTTGTAGTTCTCGATGAACATTCTCTTGAGGTCATCCCAAGAGTCGATGATATCTAGCTAGAGGCTCATGAGCCAATTCATGGTGGTGAGCTAGAGCATAACTGGCAAGTAATTTGCCATCACGTCGGTGTCACCACCGTCGCCAATGGCATAACTCATCAGCCACTGCTCGGGATTGGTGTGGCCATCGTATGGCTGCACCCCATAGATCTTAAAGTTGGCAGGCCACTGCACGGTGTGGAGCCTTGTTATGAAAGCTCATGGGCCATTAGTGATAACAGCATCATCAACAATAGCTTGTGGAGCAGCAACTCCTATAGCCCATGGAGCGGTGGCTTCGGCAGCAGGTTGGAGGATAGGCCGAGGAGCGTTGTCGGCGACAGGTTGAGCGGCGTTGCCTGAGTTAGCCAGCTCAAATGGCTAAAGAGCAGCCTCAGGATTGCCCGATTCTTGGTCACACTCTTAGCGGTGAAGGATTTCGCCCTCATGGCATGAGTTGCGATTCCTGTCGATGCAATGGTGAACGTCGTGGAGCTAGTTGAGGAGGCTCTGAGCGTCTCCACCATGGGGCTGGCTAACTTCCTAGTTGGCGTTAGGGTTGGCATAGTGCAGCGGCTGATCGGGGTCTATGACATAGTTGCCCCTTGACCCCCTCTAAAGATTGGGGCCACCAGCCCTGAATCGACTCCTGCTAGGAAGATGAGAATGCCACAGCCTAGCTGATCAGTTCGGCCAGGTGGTGTGAGACAGAGCTTGATTCTCATGATTTTTTAGGACCTAAACTACCGTTGCCTTGAGCATGGCAGTGGCCTTGGCAAGTTTGGGAGTTTGCTAGAGCCTGCCTAGCTCATTCATGGCCATGGTGAGATTGGCACTCGGCGTTGGCTAGACTTCATGCCCGTCGACATGGAGAAAATTATTAGTAAGGTTATGAGTGAGGCGGCGCCCTCCCTGCTAGTTGATGTTTCCACCACCGATAGTTGTGCCACCACCGACAGCTATGGCGGCGACCTCTATGGTGCGGCATCTGGCATGCTCGGCATTCTTGTTTTCCCGAGCGATGCGCTGGGAATTGGTTTCCCCGTCCTAGGGGGCTATCACAGCTGATCATGAACAACTACCCGGTGAAACGTCTAGGCAATGATAGAGTCTCGACGGAGGTATCGGTGATGGTCTCGGTGACAGTCTTGGTGGAGCCCCCGACTCTGCCCCAAGACCCTCTTCCAAGATGGGGAGTATGGAGTCATCGTCGAGTTGACGGATCTGCACCATGTTCATTGCTGGTGCAAACTAGTCAGTGATGGGTAGACTAGGCCCAGAGAGTGGGTGAACGCGACCAATCTGGTCGGCATACAAACCATGCAAGGCGCTTTGGTAGGCTGCAACCATGTTGGACAACCCATAGGGCTAGGGGCCGTGGAGCCCTGCACTGGAGTTTCTTGCTCAGCCCTAGGTGGATCGGATCTGAAGAGAGGTTGGCGCTGCACCATGCGCCCTGTGCGAGTCGCCATGATGGTCAAATCTAAATCTTGCCACCTCAGGCGGCATGATTGGGTAGAGCGCTTGGTGCAAACCGCCGTAAAGTTCTAGAGCGGTGGGAACTCGTCGTCATAAGGAGACCGATGCATGACTGATTCTACGAGCGACAAGCACTCAGCTAGCTTTTGATTGGCCTAATCTATAGAGGAGATCAGGTCATCCTACTGGATAGGCTTCCTCAGCCGGCGTGGCACCGATGGACGAGTTGGTGGAGAAGAAGGTGACCCCGGGATAGATCCCAAGATCGGATCTGCTGACATAGCAGCTTGTGTGATCGGTGCAGGATTGCCCTCCACTAGCTAGACAATTTCTCCATCGCCGTTGGTGTTGATGACCCAGGTGATGGATCCAACCATGAAGGATTGGCTGGGCCTAGGAGCGTACGGAGAACTCAGAAGACGTACCATCTAGCTCGCCATGGGATCAAGCACATACCCCTACCTGGTGCGCCAACTATCGACAAAAGATGCTTGGCAGTCCACCGAGGGGGCTACCTACGATGGTATATTGATCGGAGAGGTGAGCGAGATCAGGAGCAAGATGGTGACAAGACACAAGGTTTATATAGGTTTAGGCCATCAGCTTGACGTAATACCCTAGTCATGTGCCCCATCAGTTTGTATTGGCTATTGTATATGATTGTATGTGTTTTGAGGGGGTCTCCTATCTACCTTATATAGCCCAGGGGGTAGGGTTACATGCCGATCAGGTCTAAGTCTAATCGGGTAACAAATAATCTTTACATGGAATCATACATTCGGCATATCCTAACATATTCTATGCGATCTTCAGGATGTCACCGAGGTGCCTTGCAGCGTGCACCTAGCAGTGCCGTGCGCCGCAGACCTTCATCTTGTAGGCTAGACCATCCCTGTTGGTGCAGGCCCATGTGCATCGCCATGGACACCTAGGGTCACCCCCAAAAATGGTGAAACAAAGAACTTGAGATATAGTGCTTGACTTAATCGTTCTGTCTTTCAAATGCCCTAAGACCCAAGTGAAGGCTAAGAAGCCCCATGGTTGAAGAAAATATGGGTAAGTTTGAAAGTCAGGTCAGTTTATTCTAATCTAGAGGAGAATTTTTGATTGAACGCATGTGCACTTTTGAGGAGTGAGAACATTGATGCAACTCCTGATCCATTTGCTGAGTTTAGCATTGCTCAGGGATGAGCAAAGGTTAAGTTTGGGAGAGTTTATTGATGGTAGTTAACACTCATCATAAACTATCAACATAACTTATATAAATGCAAGAATAGGATCAACAACATAGCTCTAGGGGTTTAAAATAATAAATTCCACAAGTTTTGGTGAATCCGTGTTTGCAGGAGGATTTATTTAGAAAACAAGCAAGGTAGACCCAATCATCAGATCAAATCATGTTTATCTGCCACGAAACTGACTTAGGAAGGATCCAGAATCATCTAGAAGACAATGCACCGTGACCCGACCCGGGAGGCCTCTAGGTGGGGCTGGTCCGGCCCCACCTGCTAGGCCACTCAGCCTCCTAGGCCCCATGTGTTAGTCCCTCCTTCTAATGTTGGTTCTCCACCGCCTCTAAGATTCAATCTATGCCTTTGCTCAAGGTCGGTTTGTATCGATGGCTCAGATTTGACATTGCCATGGATTCATGAGCCCACAGGACACCTGGTTCCCCCTATAAATAGCCCCTCATACCTCCTCTAGAAGGGCATCTAAAAGCTGATCAAGAGCTACCACAATTATCCAAGAAGACCCACCAGAGAGAATAGGATAGATCTCCAATACCTCAAAGCTTAGTATAGTCTAGGCTAGTAAGATTCAAGTAGAGTTGGGCTACTGCTCAGGATTCTGGATTCATCATCTGGAGGCTAGTATAGCCATTGTATCCTCTATATCTCATGACTTTATTCTTAATCTATATTATGTTTCTATCTATCATGTTCTTAGTTTGCTTTGGTAGTATGCTTGATATAGTCATAGTTAATACTAAGTTTATACATTAGGTTCGCAAAGCGCTTAGCACTACAAGAATTGTGGGCTTCTGTGACAATTAGATTATGACTATAACAACATGTTTCCTTTCACTGCTTGCCTACAGTGACGAAGTGGCTGCAATCAGAGAAGGTGGTTCACTAATCACCTTCTGTGACCACTAGAGGACTTCGTCAGTGATACAGTGACGATAGTTATCCAGTCATTGATGCAATGACGAAACTAAATCATCATAACAAATTGAACAGAATAACGCCACATGTACGATGACATGGCACATATGATGTGGCAGATGACAAGGAGGGTGATGTGACATATGACATGGCGGATGACGTGGCAATTCACATTCGGCCCATATAGCATGGGATTTTTCTTTTTATTTTCTATTACAATCAGCCCAATTGGCCCAATTGTTTTTTTTTTGGCCGAGCTACAAATTGGCTTTTATTTATTTTTATTATAGCCCAACATTACAATTCAAACCCATATTGTGGGCCAGCCCAATTAAAAAAGTAATCACAGAATATAAACCACAACCAATTGCATAATTATTATATCATAAATTACGGTTCCAGCCATAATTAATTTTTCAGCCCATACAAAAAGCACGTCCAGAATACATTTTCCAGCCCATACAAAAGCACAACAAAAACATGAATACAAAATGGATGCAGCCAACTAAACAAGTTCCAACCAACTAAAGTTTCAACAGCTATCTCCAAGTTCCTGTATCAAACAAGTTCCAGCTAAGCTAGCACCTTCCCGCACCAAACAGGTTCCTCAACTGCATGTAAAAATAGAGCACATTAATTATCAACACACAGCAGAAAATTGAATATTATCATCAAACTCTCTTGTACCATGTATGGATGAGGTACTAGCAGCAAGGTATTTATGCCCTGTTTGGTTGAGCTGTGGCTGTGGGAAAAAGCTGCTGTGGGCTGTGAGCTGTGGAAAAGCTGCTGTGGGCTGTGAGCTGTAGAAAAGCTGAAAGTTGTTTGGTTAAACAAGTATAAAATATACATTTTATCTTTATCTCTCTTGAAACAACTATGGAAGAGCTTTTTATTCCACCAATTTCGAAAAGCATAAAGCCAAAAGCCAAAAGCAGGGTCAAACCAGCTTTCAAAAATGAACTACGGAAAAGCAGCTGCTTCTAAAAAAGCACCCTCCAAAAGCAGCCCCTTTGGTTGAGCTTTTGGCTTTTGAGGCCAAAAGCCAAAGCCAAAAGCCCAACCAAACAGGGCCTTAAAGCAGCTAAAAAAATGATGAAAAGTATACGGCACTACCTAGAATCTCAATTACTGGACCTAACAACTCTTATTTCCCCAAAACATTTACTCGGAATAGTAACATTAACAAAGATTACAAAAGGCTAGACTAATAGATTAATCACTATTTTGGTGGACACTAACAACATAGTAGCATCAGGATTAGCACCACTATCCAGCTATCCTGCACATGCTGGTACAGCAAAATACCTTGACATCCTTCTATGTGGAACACAAATTTAACAGAACAGATAAGCACTAGTTTAGCAGAACCATTATATTCAGTCAACTGAACACAGAAGTAAAAGAAATAAAGACACACATGTGAAAGAAAGAAATACTGCCCTGCTGCAATGTTAGTTTTCAACAACTCCGCTGCAACAACAGATCCTATCACATAGGAGGCGATGTTGCTGGAGCCTTTGAAGGGCCTAGAGTGAGGCGTCAGCTTCAGGAAGATACCTTGGCACTCTTGACTGTCTGCAATCAAAGAGGGAATTATTTGCAGTTACTAATTTGCCATCTTGAATAATTTGCAGTACTGAATAATTATAGCAAGAAGACAAAGACATATACAAATACAAAAGACAGATCTTTATTCAAGCCCAATATTTTTTTGAAAGACATATGGGCCTCCAGCAACTTTAGAACATGGTGAGTGCTACTTCTGTATACCCCCATAGCTTTATATTGCAAATCCTCCTGTTTCTCTAATTCATAACATTTAAGAACATGAGAATTGGAATCTACGAATCCAAGAAGTAGCAAACTGCCTGGAAGTTACGAATTCACAGCAAAGATTTATTCAGAAAACAAGCAAGGTGGACCCAATTGTCAGATCAAATCACGTTTATCCACGACGAAACCGACTTAGAAAGGATCCCGAATCATCTAGAAGACATTGCACCGCGACCTGACCCGAGAGGCCCCTTGGGTGGGGCCGGTCGGCCCATGTCCTGGCCCCACTGTGTCAGTCCCGGCTTCGAATGTCGGTTCTCCATGGCCTCTAAGATTCAATCTACACCTTTGCTCATGGTCGGTTCGTATCGATGGCTCAGATTTGACGTTGCCATAGATTCATGGGCCCATAGGACTCCTAGTTCCCCCTATAAATAGCCCCCCCCCCCCATACCTCCTACAGAAGGGCATTTGAAAGCTGATCAAGAGCTACCACAATTATCCAAGAAGATCCACCAGAGAGAATAGGATAGATCTCCAATACCTCAAAGCTTAGTATAGTCTAGCTAGTAAGATTCAAGTAGAGTTGGGCTACTGCTTAGGATTCTGGATTCGTCATCTGGAGGCTGGTATAGCCATTGTATCCTCTATATTTCATGACTTTATTCTTAATCTATATTATGTCTTTATCTATCGTGTTCTTAGTTTACTTTAGTAGTATGCTTGATATAGTCATAGTTAATACTAAGTTTACACATAGGTTCACAAAGCTCTTAGCTCAATACTTGAGTGGGTTAAGTGGTCGACATTGTGTAAGCGTGGTGCTTATACGTTGTTTACCTACGGATGCATCCTACATTCCAGATCGTGTGATAGATCACGAGAGTGACAGTCTCGTTAAGGTCCATTGTAGTCCACCTCTCGTTTGTAGGCCAAGTAGGACACGATCGCGAAGGAAGTCAAGCTTTGTTCTTGATCTTCCTTAGTAATGTCCCTTATGTGTAGATGAAGAGTTAATTATGCTATAGGATGAAATTATATATGCTTGGGTGTACATAAGACTTGATATATAGGAATGACTTAGGAATCTTCCTCTTGTTTTATTACTTAGTCTAGCTAAACTACATTTATGAGTATCTATTTCTATCTCTGGATTATTATCATTGTCATGCATTTATCATTTATATATATCTATGGACTTACTCCTATTTTGAGTAAGTGTTTAGTTAATGACTCCATCATAAGTATATATTTATCAATATCTCCATAGCCACCGCTCCTCCCTGTGGTAAAATATAATAACGATACGTGGAATACTCTCGAGGTAAAGTGCTACAATGGTATATCCGTGCGCTTGCAGAATTCCTTATGTATAAATATATATTCTTTCTAAAGTCACAAGTGTCATTATTAGCAGTGATGCTAACAAATATCAAAGGCTTGCTGCGCTCAACAGATTTGTCTCAAGATTAGCAGAGTGATGGCTGCCATTTTTTGAGGTCCTAAAAAATACAAACCCATTCAGCTGGGGGCCATTCCAACAAAAGGCGTTTGAGGATCTGAAGGACTACATACACAGCCTAACGACCCTCGCTAGTCTCAGCCACATTATGTCAAGTGCCGTACTTCTGAAAGAGGAAACAAGAAGAGCACCAAAAGAGACAGCTACCAATATACTTCGTGTTCGAAACCCTCGATGAAGCCAAAAAAATTCTACACTAAAATGGAAGTAGGTAGCATATGCAGTTGTCATGGCCTCTAGAAAACTCAAGCACTATTTCCAATGCACACAAAATCATAGTACCCTCGAGCTACCCACTTGACAACATTTTCAAGAACCCCGAAGCTATAGGCAGAATTTGAAAATGGACCACGGACATCGATGAAATCTCAAGCTCTTGCAGACTTTGTCAAGAGATTGGACCCCGACACTCATGCTACAACAGAGGTAATCGAACCAATTTGGACAATGCACACAAATGAGGCCTGGGGATCCTCTAGAGTCAGAATAGCCACCATATTAACCTCGCCCTCTGGCATGAAGCTCCGATATGCAGCAAGGCTAGAGTTTTAGTGCATCAATAACATAGCAAAATATGAGGCAGTCATCTTGGCATTAACAAAGCTTCACGCCCTATCAGCCAGACGAGAAGTAATCAAAACAGATTCACAAGTAATCTCTAGGACACATCGAGGAAAGCTTCGAAGTTTGCAAAAGTATCTACACGCGATACACAAGATCGAAGCATTCTTTATGGGCATCACAACCAAGCTAATCCCTCGAGTAGAAAACAGCGAGGCTGATGAGCTAGCAAAGGTGGTAGCCCAAGTGGCCACTCTACCAGTCGGATGTCTTCTATGAAGTAATCAACCAACCCTCGAATAGAGATGAATGCAAAACCCTCAAAGCTCATCAATGCAATCCATTGTGATGACTGGAGGGCACCCATCGTCGCGATCCTCAGGGGTTATCTCGAGCCAGAGTTAAAAGAGGAAGAAAATAGAATACGGCAAAGAGCGCGGGGGTACAAAATCATCAATGTTGAACTATACAAAGCAAGCGTAATAGCACCTCTACTCAAATGTGTCACCATTAGCGAACGAAAGCAGATACTGAAACAAATCCATGAAGGTTCATGTGGATCTCACAATGGGCCAAGAGCACTGGTGGGCAAGGGTTCTATTGGCCAACCACTAGTCAATGATGCAAGCCTCGCTAGTACAGCACTACAAAGGTTGCCAGCTAGCCACAACACACTCCAATAGACCAGGGGCTCCAACCACTCTCATTTGCCCCACTTGGCCGCTACAGCGCTAGGCCCTGGACCTAGATGGACCTACTCCTAGCTGCACCAGGAAACCTTCAATATGTCATGGTTGTTGTTGAATACTTCACCAAATGGATTGAGGCCAAGCCATTGTCAACCATAACTTCGCAAATCTGTCAAAAAGTTTTTCTGGCAGCAGATCAGTATGCTGCTTCAGGAGTACCAAAGGAACTAACCGTAGACAACAGAACCTAGTTTGATAGTGAGCCTATTCAAAGAGTTCTATTAGCAAATTGGCACAAAAATATGCTTTGCCTCAGTAAGACACCTACAATCCTAGTAGCCTCTTCGAGAGAGCAAACGACATCAAACTATAGGGCATCTCTAAGAAGCTACATGGTAGACCGAAGGGAAAGTAGGGCCAATTAGATGACCTTAGTCATATGGTCACACAACACCTCCGAATCAAGAGCAACCAAGTTCACTCCGTTCAAGCTCTTGTTTGGAGTGGAAGCAATCTTACCAGAAGAGCTCCAACACAGGTCTCCAAGGGTCACCTTCGCATGCACCATCGCAAGCTCCCAAGAAGAGGAACAACACATAAAGGACCTCATAGAAGAGCACAGATGTGAAGCAGTGAACATCCTCCGCACCTACCAAGCAGAAATCGCTCACTGGAGAGACAAGAAAGTCAAGCTCCACCAAATCACCTCAGGTGACATGGTCCTCATCAAAAAGCAGAATACCAAGTTGGTTGGCAAGCACCAACCCAAAATGGTTGGCCCCAACCATGCTATTCATTCAACCAGACCCGAAGCCTATCACTTACATGACAACGAAGGAAACCAGATCCCTCACACCTGGAACAATGACAACCTCCGCAAATATTATCAATAGTAGCGCCTTAGCGAGTGCCCGCAATATGTAAGCTTCATTTCAGTTAAAATTGTAAAAACTCTGTACTACACTCCTTTTCCTTGCGAAGGTTTTTTAACGAGGCAGTTGCAAAACCCCTTCAATGTAATATTCATCCCCCAAAACTCAAACATGTTGCCAAAATGGGTGGCCCCAACCTGGCCCACCCTCATCGTCGCCACCGCTAGGTAAAGATTTGAACCAAGCGAGGCTTTCCCACAATAAGTCCTTGCTCGGCCCAAACCTTCTTTAAGTGAATCCACTTCTTTCAAATGAGCACCCTCGCAAAACACTGCTAGGGCTCATCAGGCAAACTCCACCTCTCCTTAGACAAAACGGACAGGCATGGAGGTCAATAAAAATGATCACCCTCACAAAGTATGCCAGGGGCTCATCAAGCAAACTCCACCTCTCCTTAGATAAAAGGACAGTCATGGAGGTCAATAAAAATGAGCACCCTCGCAAAACTCACCAGGGGCTCATCAAGCAAACCCCACCTCTCCTTAAACAAAAGGACACGTGCGGAGGTCAATAAAAATGAGCACCCTCGCAAAAACATGCCAGGGGCTCATCAACCAAACTCCACCTCTCCTTAAACAAAGGATAGGTGTGGAGGTCTACAAAAATGAGCACCCTTTGAAAACCACTGTAGGGGCTCATCTCTCTCACTCCACCTCTCCCTAGATGAAAAGGCAAGAACAGAGATTCCCAAATGCGAAAAAACGTCGCTCACATACCCCTGAAGGCTATCTGCTGTGAACTTCACATCAAACTCGAAAAAGGACTGGCACAGAGCCCATCCAACCCCAGCACCCTCACAAACTACTCAAGGGGCTTCCCAAGCAAAACTAAAACAACCTACAACAAGACAACTATAAATGTTGGAGGCACGCCAAGCCCCAATAGTACACACATTCAATGCACTCAACCCAATCGACTTAATCAAATCAGAATACGAATCAACAACATTCAAAGCACCATTCATGGTGCACCCAACCAAATGCGAATTAAAACGTGCACTCACACACCCCAACCTAACCAAACAACCTCTAAATACCACCCAAACCCCACAAAACACATATCAGGAAGCTATCCACCAAGCCAAGACACATAGCCATGCTACGAGCCAAGATGCTCCGCAAACCAGCAAACCCTCGCAAAACGAAAGCCTCATAGAGCAGACCACCTAACTTAAACCCAAAAGCAACAATCGAGGGTACCACAAGAACACATGTAATGCGAGGGACAGCTCAAGCAACCTCATCCGCGAAGCCATACTGAAGCAGTTCCAAAAGGAAAGGACCCTCGGGGGATACCACAAGAAAAAACATAACATCCCCTCGAGTACCACCTCACCACCTCCCCCAAACAACCTAGCCAAGGGTTTGGCACACACTCCTAATGAAAGCATGTTAGGCAGTGCCAAAACCCTCAACCAACAAACCGAGCGGCAGACCTCACATATATCTAGCAACACTCGGGTGAGGGGTAAAAAGCGGCAACAGTCGACAAGGGCTTCGGCGCCAACCATGCAATGGTCAAGGTGAGGGTTCTCAATCCCTCCCTGCCAAAAGTTGGCAGCCAGCCAAGCACCAACGAAGCTTCACAAAGCACCAGAACATGAAGGCACCCAAGGAGAAACTCATGCTCCCCGCCACCCGGTGCTTCAACCCACGCCCAGAAGAGAAGGACACCTATAATTACCGCAGCCACCTCGGTCAGCATCGATAGGTACCTCCTTCCCTCAGCTGAATCATGATTTAACTGAGAAAAAAAAACACAAACAGTCAAGAGAGAACCTTAACATAAAAAAGAGAGAGAACAAGAAGAAAAAGAGAAACAACAAGGAAAAAACACTTCACCTCCCACGTGGCTTTTGCCGCCTCTTCAAACGCAAGGACACGACCCCTGCCATCCACCCAGAATCTCTTCAAAAAACTCCTCGCCATGTTTAGGCAGGCTCGATCTTGAGCAGACCTCTGCACATCGTCAATAGTGGGAGGAAAATGGTTCACCTTACCCAACCTTTTCAGGTGGTCAACCAACACGCAAGCCCCAACACCGCTCCAAAAGCGCCAAACTCTAAACCATTGTCCAGAACGGGAAGCAGCAGACCAACCTCCGTATTTAGCCATTCTGAGAAAGAATGCACATTAGGCTCAGGCAACTCAAAGGACTCAGAAGAACCAGCCTTCGTTAGGACAGAATCCAAAACTCCTTTAGCAGACTGCATGCAAGCAAGCAGTCCCTCGCCGGCCTCGTTCAATTCCCGAGCCGACGACGCTGCAAACTACTCTGCCTTCTTACGGGCTTCATCGGCCTTAATGAGCTCTTCTTCTCGCTTCTTCTGTTAGAAGCCGAGCAGCGGTGAGCTCGATCGCAGGGAGCTCGGCAAGAACTGGACACAGGAAATTTGTGCTGCAAGAAGCGCAGCGTTTTCTGATGCATGTGTTGCCATTTATTGAAACAAGAAAGAAAGATCATGCCGCTCATGGCGCGCACGACGCGAGAAAGGCGCGCGTCCATCCCCACGCACGACGTCGCCCGGCCATGGCGGCATGTCCTGGTTCATGGCTAACAAACTACCACTACATCCTATTTGTACGTGATCACCACAAGCTGGAGCCTGCGCACATGCACGAAATAAACATGCTGCCTAACTAGAGCACGTAGGAGTAACTAACAATTCTCCTCCTACTCCTAATGTGCTCGCTGTACATGACGAACGCCAAGTCTAGAGCGCAGCTCGCAGAATCGCTCGTGCCCCAGTGCCTTGGTGTAGATGTCCGCCAGCTGCTCTGCCGTCCCAATGGACTGAACCTGAACCCTGTTCTCCTCGACACACTCACGGATGTAATGAAACCTTATGTCAATATGCTTACTTCGGTCGTGGAACACGGGATTTCGGCTGAGCGCGATAGCTGACTGATTGTCGATCTTCAGTGTGGTGGCGCCTGCCTTCTCAGCCTTGAGCTCAGCCAAGAGACGAGCGAGCCAGACACCCTGGCATGCTGCAGTGGCCGCGGCTATGTACTCTGCTTCACATGATGACAGAGCAACAATGCGCTGTTTCTGCGACTGCCAGGTGATCACACTGCCGCCGAGGAAGAAGATGACTCCGGTTGTGCTTTTGCGAGTGTCGATGTCACCCGCCAGGTCGCTGTCACTGAATCCGACGAGCTGAGCACCTTTCATCTTCCTGTAACAGCACCCAAACTGCATAGTGCCGGCAACATACCTGAGCACCCTCTTGACGGCAGACAGGTGCTCGGGGGTGGGATTTTCCATGAATCTGCTGACGTACCCCACCGAGTAGGCGAGATCGGGCCGAGAGTTCACCAGGTAGTGGAGGGACCCGATGATGCTGCGGTACATGGTAGGGTCAACTAAAGGAGCCGAACTTGGCTTGTTGAGCTTCAGACGAGGTTCCATGGGCGTGTGGCTTGGGTTGCAGCCAACCAGCCCCGCCTTCTCCAAGATCTTCGCAGCATAAGAGCTTTGATAGAGAGTGATCCTAGCCTCACTCTGAGTCACCTCGAGCCCCAGATAGTAGTGGAGGAGGCCAAGGTCACTCATCTTGAATTTTGCCTTCATCTCCTCCTTGAACTTGGTGATGTCCTCGTTGTTCCCACCGGCGATCACCAGATCATCCACGTATACACCAACGACGAGCCGGCGAACGCCTACTCCACGCAGGTACACGGCGTGCTCAGAGGTGCTCCGCTGGAAGCCCAGCTCGATCAAAGAGGAGTCGAGCTTGGCATACCAGGCGTGGGGCGCTTGACGTAGGCCGTACAGCGCCTTCACCAGGCGCAGAACCTTGTTCTCTTGACCGCACAGAACGAACCCCGGCGGTTGCTCGACGTAGACTTACTCCTGGAGTACGCCGTTCAAGAACGCAGACTTGACGTCCATGTGGTGCACCGCCCAGCCTTGTGATGCGGCATGGGCGAGGAGCAACCTCACGGACTCAAGTCGGGCCACCGGCGCGAAGACCTCATCGAAGTCGATGCCTTGCTGTTGCACGTACCCCTTGGCGACGAGTCGAGCCTTGTATCTGGTGATCACGCCCGTGGTGTCCTTCTTGGTCTTGTAGACCCACTTCAAGCCGATCGGCTTCACTCGTGGGGAAGCGTCGACGAGCTCCTAGGTTCCACTCGCCTCGATGGACGTCATCTTGTCAAGCATCGTGTGGCGCCAGTGTTCGTGTTCCAGCGCCTCGTCGAACGTGGTTGGTTCGGTATCGCTTGTTAGCAAGAGGTGCTCCTCTAGGTCCCGGTTGGCGAAGCCGGGTGGAGTCGACTGGCCGAGGACGTTTTCGATGCGGCGGAACCGTAGAGGTGCCTCGTCATCATGGTCGAAGTCGAGGTGCTCGCTGAAGCCGAACCCGAGCGGTGTGGCGTACTCGACGTCGTGCTGCAGCTGGGCAGCAGAGGAGCCTAGTGCTGGACTTGAGGGTGAAACGTCCGCTGGCGAGAGCGCGAGCGCCTGTGAGCCTGGTGTTGCCAGAGACGCCGCGTTTGGCGCAGTGGTCACCAAGGGAGCACGACCCACCGTCGTGTTGGTCGTGGTGACCATGGTGGGCACCTCCACTGTGGGCTCATCGATGGTGAAGTCGGCGTCGCCTCCGTCGTGATCAGCGGGCCACGCCCACTATGCGCCCTCATCGAAGATGACATCTTGGCTGATGTGGACTCGGCGGGTAGAGGGGTCGTAGACATGGTATGCCTTGGACCCAGCCTCATACCCGACGAAGATCATCTTTCTGCTACGATCATCAAGTTTCTTCAGATTAGGCGAAGTTACCTTGACGTGTGCGATGCAACCGAACGTACGGAGGTGATGAACGCCCGGCGCACGCCCCGTCCAGAGCTCGTAGGGGGTCTTGCTCCCAATGCTCTTCGATGAGGATCGATTCAGCAGGTAGACGGCCGTTATGATCGCCTCGCCCCAGAACACTCCGGGAAGCCCCTTCGCCTTCAGCATGCACCGCACTGTCCCCACGATGGACTGGTTGCGACGCTCCACGACACCATTCTGTTGAGGTGTGTGTGGTGCCGTGAGTTTGTGACGCAGTTCGAGATGGGCGCAGTACTTGGAGAAATCCGCCGCCGTGAACTCACCGCCCCGATCAATACGGAGCGCGAGCACCTTCTTCCCTGCCTTCCTCTCAGCAGCTACCTGGATCCGCTTGATGGCCTCTGCTACCCCGTCCTTGGACGGCAACAGAGCAATCCACATGTACCGGGAGAAATCATCGACTAGAAGAAGAAAGTAGCGATTACCGCTGGGCGTTGGCGACGAGATCGGCCCACAGAGGTCACCGTGGAGGAGTTGGAGCACTTCGGTGGAGCGTCCCTGGGCCTTCTGTGGGAATGGCGAGCGGCGCTGCTTGCCTGCCAGGCAGGCGTCGCAGAGTTGCTCCACCTGGCTAAGCAGTGGGAGTCCGCGGACGAGCTCGTTGCGCGCCATCTTGCGGAGCGCGGTGAAGTTGACGTGCCCGAATCGAGCGTGCCAAACCCACGCATCCTCGCCGCTCCGCGCCGCTAGGCACACCGGCCGTGCAATGGTAACATCGAGCACGTACAGGCGCCCTGGTCCGCGGGGAATCTTCGTGAGCAGGCGCATCTCCTCATCTCGGACGGACATCGCCCCATCCTTCACCTAGACCTCATAGCCGGCCTCGTCCAGCTGGCCGATGGAGATGATGTTCGCCGTCAGTCGGGGCAAGTAGTAGACGTGCGGCAGTGATCGGTGCTCCCCGTTCTTGCAGGAGAGGAGCACGGTGCCGCTGCCCTCGATGCGAGCGGTGGAGCCATCGCCGAACCGTACGGATCCGGTGATGGCTGTGTCGAGGCTGGCGAAGGCGGATCGGGTGCCCGTCATGTGGTTGGAGGCGCCCGTGTCCAGGATCTAGCGCTTCGGATCCCGGTCGGCAGCGGAGTCGAAGGAGGCGAACACCTTCTCCTCGGTGAAGTGGATCTCGGTGTTCGGTGTGAGCGGCGGCGGCGCTGCGACTACCATCATCAGGGTGGCCTCCTCCTCTTGCTGGGCCACATGGGCCTGCTGGGTTGGCTCCTCCTTCTTCTTGAGGCGGCAGTCGCGGGCCCAATGGCCTTTCTTGCCGCAGTGTGGACAGGGCTCGTCCGGAGGCGGGCGCGTCGAGGTCGAGCCGCTCCGGGAGTCGCCGCTGCTGCCGGAGCTACGTCCACGGCCTCTGCCGCGGCGATTTCCACGGCCGCCGGAGCCAGCGCCGCCTCGGCCAGACTCCGAGCCCCTCTTCTTGTACCTCTCGACCCACTGCTCCTTAGTGAGCAGCAAGTTGCCGTTGGAGGTCTGCTGTGTGGGGACCTCGTCATCGTCGGCCGCCTTCAACCTCCCCGTAACCTCCTCAATTGAAAGTTTTGAGATATCAAGGAGAGTCTCAATGGAGATTACCAGCTGCTTGAAGCGGGAGCGCGCGACGCGGAGGTACTTGGCCACCACCTTCGACTCTGGCTCAGGATCGCCTAGCATCGCCAGGTGTTGTACAATTCCGGTCAGACGGAGGGAGAAATCCTCGACGCTCTCGCCTTCCCGAAAAGCGATGTTCTCATATTCGGCGTGAAGAGTCTGCACCGTGGCCGTCCGAACACGGTCGTCACCGATGTGTAGTGTCTTGATGACCTCCCAAGCCTCCTTGGCGGTCTCCTTGGTGGCGAGCGCAGGCACCATTTCGGCGGGGACAGCGCTGCAAATCGCGTCGAGGGCGCTGCGGTCGTCATCGAACTCCACGTCATCGAGCTCGACAGCGTCCTAGAGGTGACGGGCTTGGAGCTTCAGCTTCATACGTAGGGACCACTCATAGTAGTTGGTCCGCGTGAGCTACGGCCAGTTGCCGGAGCTGCTGCCTTCACGAATGATGCGCTCGACGATGACTTCCCACGGACGGCGTGCGTCGCGGGTGTGCGAGCGGCTGCGGTTGCCGTGGCGAGATCGGCGTCGAGGGGAGCGCGAGCGTGGCGGCGTCTTGTTGCCGAAGCCGTCGCCCTTCTCCTTCTTGTCCTTTGGCGGCGGTGAAGCCATGGCCGTCATGGAATTCGATCGACCTAGCTCTGATACCACTACTTCAACAGTGATCGAAGCTCAATATTGCGGTTCAACATATCTTGCGCCTCTTCCACCGTCTGTTTGTCCTTAGCAACCTTCACCTCCAGCGCCTGCAACTTCTTCTTCAAGTCCTTGTTTTCAGTAGACAGCTCTTTGACCGCCTCCTTTTTGGAGTTCTCTAGCTCCGCAATCTGCTCTCGAAGGTCCGTCTGAATATTCCCATGTCAACGGCGCATAGCACGGAAGAGCATGATGGACCTCACAGTGCTCACCTCCAAATCCCCCGTCAGGTGGTCAGCCAATTCGTTACTGAACATCAGCTCAGCCTCCGGCATGCAGATCCAGCGGTACATGCCACACATGAACCTTCGCTCCTCCCCATTACCCACCAAATGACAAGCACGAAGGTCAGGACTAGTAAAAAGCTCAATGTCCGCTTTGTCAATGCCGAGGGTGCTACCAAAATGAACCAAGCTACTCCGGCTAGCATCACCCAGAGCACGCTTCCTTACTGGACCCTCGACGTCTTCGTCGGTGCCAACCTCGCGACCATCGCGAAACACATGAATGCGCCTGTGACGAGGCATAGAGCGTTCTTCCCTCGCTCGCGACACAACCTCATGATCCTGAACAGTCTCATCGTTCTCCCCAACATCATCAACTGACTCAGTGCTGGGTGGACTTTTCGAACCATCACCCTCCTCATTTTCCTCGTCATCCTTAGCCTCAGTCCCATCAGAGCCATCTCTGCCACTAGATGAACTCGAATCCTCTGGCTTATCATCACCCGCCACTTGCTCTCCCTCTTCCTCCTCTTCTTCCTCGTCATCATAAGAAACAATGTTCAAAACAGCGACATCCATTATGCTTGCCATCCTGCGAACTGGGCGAGCGTTGCCAGCAACAAAAGCCGGCCAAGAAACCACCACGGGACAACGTAGGGTAGAGATGGTGGACTAGAGGGGTGAATAGTCATTTCTAAGATTAATCATGTCGGTTAACCGAAACAAATACAGAATTAAAACTATCGGTCTAGCTAAGACTACACCCCTCCATCTAAGTTCACAAACACTTTATAAAAGATCCTAATTAGACAACAAAGGTACAGGGCTAGCTAAAGCTCATTTAGCCAATCTAGCTTGCAAGGTTACACAAACCTATGCAACTAGTATTTCACACAACCGGGGGAGCTCCTACACAATTCTAGTAAGCAAAAGCATAAAGTCCCTAAGCTCACTAGCAATGCTCAATAACAAGGCTACACGAGCCAAATTAGAGAGCGCAAAGTACTTAGCTACACAAACTAAGCAAAATGACTAACAAAGTTGCTCAAACCAAATTAGTCATGTAAGGGAGTTACTTCTATGCTGCACAAGCAAGAAGGTAACTAGCAAGCTACACAAGCTAACTAATTACAAGAGCAACTACACAAGCACAATGTATACAAAGTAAATACAAGCTTGTGTAACGGAGATGCAAACCAACGGGAAAACAAGGATGACACGCGCGATTTTTCTCCCGAGATTCACGTATTTGCCAACACGCTAGTCCCCATTGTGTTGACCGCTCACTTGATGGTTCGGCGGCTAATTGGCATCACCCGCCAAGCCCGCACATCGGGCACCGCAAGAACCTACCCACGAGTGAGGGTAGCTCAATGACACGCTCAACTAGAGTTGCTCTTCGTGATCCCACGGGGTGAGCACAATCCCCATAAAAAACCCTCCTCTGAAGCATCATACAATCTTCTTGCGTGCTTCGACGGAGTCACAAGCCACCAAGCCGTCTAGGAGGTGGCAACCTCCAAGAATAACAAGCACTACCAGCTTGCAACACAATCACCTAGTGTCACTCGATGCAACCTCACGAAGCAATCACACTAGAATCGCTCACTCACTCGATCGGATGAACAATATCAAGCAAGAGTGAGTTAGAGGCCTCCTAAGCACCATAACATAATCCACCAAGGCTCTAGTATGCTCAGCAACCAGCCAAAGGCCGGCCAACACTTCTCTTTACAGCCCTATGGGCTAAACTAGTAGTTACCCCTTTACTAGGCAGAATTCGCAGCGACCGGACGCACCGGTCGTGATGACTGGACACGCCAGGCCCCACGTCTAGTCACTCCTGGCCTTCCATGTGGTGCTTATGTTCAACGTCCATCGCGCGATCCCAAAGGCTACTTCACGCGCCAATGGTCAAGTGATGACCGGACGCGCCGAAGAACGACCTAACACGCGCCACCCGCGTCCGCTCAAGCGCTGTCGTGTGCCACCGAACCAGTGACCTGACACGCTGAAGAAGCGACCTGACTCACCACGAGCCAGCATCCGGTCATTTCTAGAGAGCTCTTCGAGCCTCTGTTTTGCGATAAGACGTGTTAGATCCAACCTGACCAGATGCAGGCTGGCGTCCGGTCCTTCTCCTGCTGCCACGCATCACAGCCACGCCTTGTGCATCCACGTTAGCGTACATCATCGATGACCAAACGTGGCTACTGCGCGTCAGGTCACCTTCAGTGCCCGCGTTCGGTCACTTAACCGAGACCACGCCCTCTCTGGAACACATGACCGAACGCGTAGGTCCTACCGAGGCCAGTGTCCGGTCACTTCCAGTGAACTCTTTTCGCCTCCTTTTCTTCACCGAGTTGATTTGTTTCAACTCCAACTTCTTCTCCTTTGTAAATGTGCCAACACCACCAAGTGTACACCATCATGTGCAAGTGTGTTAGCATTTTTTCAACCATTTTTAAGGAGTTAATCACTCAATTCACACCGCCACTTGATCCTAACATGTATGCAAAGTTAGATTGCTCAAGTGACATTAAATGACCAATATGCAAACAAGTTTGCCCCTCTTGATAGTACGGCCATCTATTCTAAACCTGGTCATAAACTTCTCTACACACCTATGACCGGTGAAATGAAATGACCTAGGTTATACCTTTGCCTTCGCATTCCATTCCATCTCCTCCAAGGTTGATGCAACACATGTACCAACCAATCATAAATGATATGATCCACTTCATATCATCACATGACCGTATTGGTTCATCGATCTTGACTTCACTTGCTTTTCACCATCACTTCGGTCCATCAGCGCCAAGTCATAACTCAACTTGCCCTTCACACTTGCAACCGGTCCATCGAGCCAAGCCTTGTCTTGATCTTCTCCACCTTAGTCACATGACTCAATATCATGTCTCATATGTGAGCTCCTTCATCACATGTGTGAGCTTTGCAACATCTCCACACCATTTTCACCTCCAAGGCATATGTTACTCACACACATGCACCTATGGACTAATCACTTGGATATCTCACATAAACACATATTAGTCCATCTAGGTTGTCATTCAATTACCAAAACCAAACAAAGACCTTTCAGACGCACAATCACTATAGCCAATTCAACCCTCGACGTAGGGATGTTACTAACAGCACTCCTCATGAGAGCTGCAGCTCCCACCCGCCTGTGCCCCGACCTCCATGCTTCGAAGCACCAATAGGCTTCCCCATCACCTTCGCCTTTTTTCTCTTCTTCATAGCACCAGTCTTGCTACCACCCGTGTCCGATGCCTCAACCACCGGCCAATCAGGGTAAGTCAACCCTAGCAAATAAAAAACTCGATCTAATCGATGCAGATACGCAAGTGCCACATGGATACCCTTAAGCTCCTAGGTCCCAGGGCTACCAACGTGATCCTCTATGGCCATAGCTACCTCATTGTACACAGCCTTGATGCCAGCCACGGATGTATCCCCTTTCCCCATAACCTTCGAACAAGCCTTCTTGACATCGATCTCAAGACCCTTTATACCACAATCCTTGTACAGTGCATCATCATTAATGGCAAACCATCGTTGGTTCGCCTTCAAAGGTAAAACCTCCACACAAAGAAACTCTTCAATGAGATCCCGAGCGCACTGATGGCGTGCCAACGCCCTCAGTGCATCCACTACTACTAGAAAACCATCTATCATAATCGCCTTAGCAGAAACATTTCCAAGCCTCACCAACTTTCCACAGAGCTCTAGCTCATTAGCCAACTTCAAATAGAACTAATGTTTGGTCCAAGGTGAGGCCCACTTGTTCTTCTATGCCTGCACGGGCACCTCCGCCCTATGATGATAACAAAAAGTATAAACCTTGAACTGCCCAACGACAGGCTTCCCATCAACCCGAACCTTGTGAGGTTGAGTATGAACCCGATGAGTGCGAACGAACCCTTCCAAGTCTGGCTCCACCCCAGGGACTTACACGCCTAGATGTAAACAGACAGCAGGTGGCCAGTACTCCTCCACAAGTAATCCAAGTCCTCCTTCATAACCAGGCTTGGACCGAACTCAAAACTCACCGCCTCAGTCTCATTAGCATACGAGACACCAATACCCCTCCAGAAGCCTAGCCGTGGACTTCACACGAGCCATGGATTTGAATAAACGATCACCAACGAAGAGCATCACTCTCAACAATAATAAGGGAAACACGCTAAAGAATGCTGGCTGATTACCTTTATAGTGCAAAGCCTAAAATCAGATTGACCTTTGGCAACCTTCGCTTAAAAACAAGCCTCGCTTCAAAGGCAACCCCCGTTCACACCCTCCGGCAACAGCAGGTGGCCAGCAAACAAAGACGAATGAAGTAAGCCCACCACCTACCCCTACTATTTATAGGCGCACGACAGCCAGCCACATGGAAAGCCTCGACCCGAATCCCAAAAAACTAGGGAACCAACTACAACAATCACATGGGTCACATCAAAACAGCAACACAACAACGGCCTAAAAAGAAGAGCGCACCGTGCCAACCACAACAAAATGGTTACAGGCCCGCAACGGCCAAGAGCAGCCGGGGCGCCGCCGCGTCAGGGTGCGGGCAAGGTAACCCTCGCCCATCTCCCTTCCACATTTTTCGCTGCTCCGACCCATTGTGCTAGGGCAAACCCTTGAGGGGCTATTGTTGGGGGATGGCGCCCCTAGCGTGACCCCCCTGCCTGTCTCCCGGCCTTGCTCTAGGCCTTTAAACCAATAGCACCATAGGCCATAACCCCCGTGACGAGGGTTTCCCTCCTCATGCCTTCGTTTCAGGCACCAGCTGCGGGACTTGGCTCATGGGTCGGGAGTCACAAGGAAGCCACAAGACGGATGGTGGGCATGAGAACCTCCGACCAGCGTGACGAAGGTCAACCAAAGACCACGGGCGCTGTCCGACGAGAAGCCGATAGTGGTCCCCATTCCCCCGGTTAGGGTTAGGAGTGGTTGGGTAGGGGTACAGCAGATTACCTCTCTACCCTTTGCCGTTGTAGTAACATTGTCGGCCTACGGCCAACCCTTTTCTAATTTCAGTAGAGCCCCTGGTATGGCCTATAAATACCCAGATCCTGATGTTCGGACATGGTTATTTTTGGGGCAATTGAATAGGCAATTAATGCGCATTTATTTCTTATTCCTCTTACGGGATACCCTCACGACTTACGTTCATATTCGTCTCGAATCTTGTGGGAAACCCTCGGTCTCCCCCTGCCTAGCCTCTAGCAAGGGTGGGAGACTAGGAGTGACCCCACAGGCTCTGTCTTGCACCGTTGCACGTGGGGCTGGGCAATCGATTAACCGATAGTTCGGTTTGATGTTTTTGTTGGTCAAAACTTCGGTTTGCAAAAAACTAGGATCTGATCGCAGGAACATAGAAATAGAAAATGATGTATTCCTGATCGCAGGAACATAGAAATATAAAATGTAGTATTCGGTTGTCGGTCGAGTCGATTTGGTGTTCAGTGTCACTAAACCTAGGGCTTGTTTGGATCCTCTCCTTTAAATTTTGGCTAATTCTCCAAACAAGTGGGTTAAAGTTAGCTCTAAAATTTAGCTCACCTCAAATTAGAGCTCTAGATCTTAAAAATGAGCTAAAGTGCTCTAAAGTTTTTAGAGCTCTCTAAGATTTAGAGGGGATCCAAACATGCTCTTAACAGCGCCCAAGGCAATTTCTTCTCGTCACGCACATCTGTTCCCCTACTCCGGCATCTTGCCGGACACGTGCCTGAAGCCCATGCCACGTGTGCTCAGTTGCTCAGCATGTGCCTGGCTGTCTCGCGCTAGCATAACAGAGAGAGAGACAAAGGGGCCGAAAATTTTAGAAGTACTAGCATTAAGCAGGGCAGGGCAGGGCAGGACGGCACATGAAATTTGCTTCTTTCTCCGAGCCTCCGACGGAGGCTACAGACCTCCAAAGGCCGCTACGAAGGTCTGCTTGTTTTTTTTTATGCCTCAACTCTTTAAGTATAAGTCGTAGTATCTAAACTTACACACTAATACACACCACCACACGCACACAAACTCACACTAGTATGCAAGCTAGACCTACACCTATATGAAAAGACTGCACGTGGCTGAAAGATATCCAAAGTCATCTTGGCTTCGCACGTGACGAACACGTCACACTGACCATTGTGGTACATCCACGCGTGAGGCTGCACAATACCTGCAAATTTTATTACTGAGGAAAATCCCCGTGAGGCACGCTACCGATCCTAGGGATCGAACACACGCCTGACTGCTGACACACCTGACGAGCAAGCCAACCGAGCTACGCTCGGTCCTCGAGGTCCGCTTGTTGAGCTGCTGTGATGCCGCCGCCTGTTCGAGAGGAGCGAAATGGGTCCAAGATAGCAAGCGGGAGGGTGGGCTTATATGCCACATTTGTGTCAAGTTGGGCCAAAAGATAGGTGACGGGTTAGTTTAAAAAAATATATAGGTGACGGGTGGTTGTTGCCTGTTGGCCTACAGGCTACAGCCTAACCAGGACTCGGACTACTAGCCTTCGATGGTTCGGGTGTTCGGTTTTTCAGACGGGAAAAACTGACGCCGACACCATACAGCGAGTTCACGATAAACAGAAACCGACACCGACACTGAACATAAAAAAAAGATGATACTTTGTTCGGTGCAGCTCGGTTCGGTTTAGATTTCGGTCCAAAAGTGCTCGGTCCTGCTTGCACGCGCAGAATACTAGCTACAAAAATTGTTTGGTCATTAGCATGTGAATTTTAACAGACTAGTGTCTAATAAAATTGTTACTGGTCTCTTTATTCTATTTGGCTTGCTAGTGCTCACTGTCGAGCCGGTTTTGTAATGTGCAGCTTCTTTGCCTGTGGTTGAGTGCTTGTTTGGTTCAGCGCAAAACAAAGCTATCTACAGCAGGCAACGTCACTAGGCTTTTTATTTTAGACGCTGAGGTTAGGATCATCTAACAACAGCCTTTAAAAGGTCTGCATGCCGTGTTGAATTGTTGTTGATCCAAAACTATGCACTAAGCGGATTTGTTGTGCTTATCCCTAAAATAACCCTTAATCAAGATCTCCGCCCATATTAGTAGTTAATCCTCTTGATTGTGGTTATCCGATCCTCCCTTTTTTGTTCACTCTACTTGTAGTGTATAGCCCGATTGCAACTAATGCTCAAATCTAAGTGGTTAGTCCGTCACTGATCAAATATTGTTTGCCCTTTCCATTAGTCAATCTTAATGGGGAGAGTGTAGGTTATAAGCCCTAGCTCGAGTCTCTTGCAGACTCTCCATCTGCTAAGGTGTCATTTACTATGGGCAATCTTTTGAACTCGGGCAGTTGTGTCATTTACTATGGGCAATCTTTTGAACTATGGGTTCCTCTTGAGACCGCCCTGTTCTTTAGTACTACTTTAGCAGTATTTTTCAGCGAACGAACAGTGTTTTCCTCTCACAACAAATCAGCATAAGCCAAATTTCATTATACTTAGGCCCACCTAGCATTGGATAAAGTTCTCACTTTTTTCGGTGTACCTCGCTGTCAATCCTAATCAATAAAATCCAAGATTATCACCCTAAATCCTAACCATTGGCGACCTACCAAATCCTAGTAAAACCCCCTTGTCGGATTGACATCTGTGTCCTTTTAGACCGTCTAGCAATGGCACACTAGCACTGAGTTTGATAAGTCAATTGCAAAGGTCAATTGGGTCACTAGACCATCCATCCCCAATCGTTGGATCGTCCTATGCGTCTGCAACATGTATGGGGTGAAGTGCCCACATCTCAATCCCCTGGCCTCCACATGTCAGCACGTCTGACACCAATATCATAGAAGTTGCCACTCTACTCCTCTCTCCATCGCCCTTTCTCTGTAACAGAACCGTCCAATTTATAAAATCACAATTACAAGGTAGCTCGCAAGTGGTCGCACTATCATACTTGAGCCCATATAAACACGGTAGTCTGTTGAGTACAACGAAGGGTCTCGATTCATCGCCAATATACATCCAAGATCGTACACGATTCAACATACATATCACATGTTACATAGAGTTCACAAATACATTGCCATACATCAGAGTAAGATTAAAGTTATTACAAACCAAGTTCAAATAAAGTAGTAGCGGAAGCAAAGTAGTTTTTAAACCAACATCTCACACCATTGTTCAAATACTTGCCCGTCTATGATCACAACCCACAAAAGCATCATAGATTAGATATATAAATAGAAGCGCCTTGTCCGGGGCCTACTCCTCGTCCACAGCTGGACAGAAGCAATCCTTACAATAGCCATGGAAGACTGTGTTACCTAAAAAAGTAGGAAAAAAACCCTGAGTACAAGAAGGTACTCAGCTAGACTTATCCGTCATAAACCAAAAATAAAGTGACTCCAAGGATCATGCAAGGCTTTATAAGTATAGCTAGCTTGACAACATTTTCAATAAAAAGCCACTAATTCAGCTATACATTTTATAATTCGGTCACCAAGTTAATTATAGCTATTCATCTCTAGATTAGCAACTAACCTGTGCCAAACATGTGATATATCATTTAGTAGCATAACAATATTAACCATAGCCGGTGCAATAATTTCATATTCATCATAACCATCAAATTCCATAGTTCAATTACTACAATGTTGGAGCTAGTCAAGTTTCTCAATATCTGGGAGAGACGGCGATTTAAATCGGTTGCAACCAGCTGGGTAGTTATTCCTAACTAAAACACAGGTCTACCTGCCACAGTAGCCTTAGGTCATCTTTGGTACAACTCCGGTCCACATTTCGCGGGTTCAATCAGTGCCGCACAACCAGGGATAACCATCTGCCAAGACGATCAGGACTACCCTGTCCTTGGGCTCACGTCTAGCTCTCCGCACATCCTTACTACCATCCAGAGTACGCACTTTGACAGAATGAGGCCCGATATGAGTTGAGCTACTCGGCTTCGTAGTCGGAATGAGTTATTCGGCCAGCTAAGTGAGAGGCATGCATTCAATCTTGATAGAAGTGCCAACAACAGTACGGTCCTTAAGCGACATGGATGGGACCAACATAGCCAACCCAACACCATTGCATATAAGTTCCCGCTGGTCTCCACTTGTAACACCCCATGGTTATTTTCCACGATAGCAAATATAGCCAACTGTGCTTCGGTATCCACCTATATCTCGCAGGTGATAGGAAATCACCTGACTTCTATCGGTCTAAGCGTGGCTAAGCATATGTTCGATCCTAGACCTACATAGGGTTCAAGGTATATTTCTGGGCAAGGTAGTTCTATGCATCAAGTGTTTCCAACAAACTCTTATAACTAAATGCATCAAACATAAAGGACTCAAGTGATATTTGTAAAAATATAGGAGGCTTTGAATGCTCCGGGGCTTACCTTTCAAACAAGAGGTAGGCCTGTGATCGAGGCACTCTGGTAATTCCTTAGGAGCTTGCTGCTCACCTTTGAGAGCTACCTGCTGTGGTGCCTCCCGATTCTCCTCCTCCTCTGCCTCAAACTTCAAGAGTGTGATTCCTTCTGGCGATCCTATATGCATGAGCGCAAAATAAGATACAAGAATGCACAGGTAATGATATGGATGATATGATATGATGCATAAACATAAATGTCCTTAACAACAAGGTATTAGGGTGATAACAAGATTAACTTTCTTTTATTGAGTAGATGCATATCTCCTCTCTAGTAACTAAACAAACATCTATTTAAAGCGTTTTTTGGACTGCAAGACAACAGTTACTTGTTTTGATCGTAACTAGAGTTATACACATCCAAACAATATGGTTGTGGACTTTCTGGAAATCTTATGAAATTTCCTACAACTTTATTTTAATCATGTTAAGGTGATTCAGTAGTTATCTAGGTCAAACAATTCAATATTTTAGATCTATCTAGAGGACAAGCAAATCTGATAGCAGACTTCTAATAGCTATAACTCTTAATCCATTAGGCCTATGACCATGAAATTTTAGGACAAGCTAAATGAGAAAGTTATCTACAACTTTGTTATTAATAAGTTTCACAAAAAGAGGTAATTATCATCATGAATTTGTCAACACAACAGAAACTAATCATGCAGCCATTTAGTTGAATTATAAAAAAAGGGTGTACCTAGTGCAGAGAGCTCCAGCTCTGTGCAAGGTCTGGGAAGGGTGTCAGTGGCAAGCCTTACTCTCACCTGTGCAATGTGAGAAGACCACGACTCGAACCCGGGACCTTCCGGTCATAGGCGGTAAGACTCTACCGCTTGCACCAGGCCCGCCCTTCATTTAGTTGAATTATAAAACAATAATTAAATAGCTACCTATCACCAATTACTTCCATGCACAAATATTCATCTCAACAAATCATATGCATCACAAGAACCCTAGAAAACATCATGGTTAAGCCCAAATAATTTATTTATATTCATTTATTAATTTTCCTTATATAACAGGGTGATTTAGAGAATAAATATTTTCATTGCTCAATAAATTCTGAGAAAATTATAGTAGGTTACATATAACCCCATTAGTCTACTATACAAATTTCATTCCATTTGGATAAGCATAGCAACCTCAACATAAATGACAAGTTGCATAGGCTTATTTTAGCAAAAATAGTTTAGCCTAGTGAAAAGTGTCAAACAACAGATTTAATATTTTTCTTACTTTCATCCTAGCATAAGAACACTGTGTAAAAATTTGCATGATCATAAGTTATGTATTTTTACCCAAATTATTTTCACTAGAAACTAACAATTATTTAATATTAAATAGGAAGACCATACTCCAAGCATGCCTACTATAGGTTTAGCATTTTTGTTAGCTAGAGCATGTCAACACAAGACTAGAAAAATTAGAATCACAATTTTTGCACTTCCCTAGCTCAAGATATGCATTTTACAAGATAGAAACAAATTTAAAAGCATTTATATAGCTCAATTTAATTCTCCTAGAAAAATATCCCAAACAGTAGGTTTCATATTTTTATCAAATATTACACTTCATGAAGAATCCAACAAAATTTTGATCACCCCATTTCGCCACTCCTAACTCTAGATATGATTTTTGCAAGTTTGCTACAAAATCTAGAAAAACAAATAAAGAAAAATCAAATTTCTAACCGGGAGCTACAGCTAGGTACACCCGGTCCATACACCCACGGTGGCTGACAGCGGGGTCGTGCAGGTCAACGGTCCCACACATCAGCGACATAGGAGCAGAGCGCGGCATTTGACCGACGATAACTTGCCAACAGTGAGGTCACCGGCAGTAGCGTCACCACCATCGTGTTCCCCTCAGCATCCCACATCGAATGAGGTAGGTCATCGGAGCTCTAACAGTAGTTGGCTATGGTGGTGGCGCTAATGGCGGCTCAGCGGAGGCGCGAGGCGACGCTCCGAACATCCCTGGCCATGGCATGCTCGGGCGAGCATGGCATAGCTTCATGGTGACCTTGCGGAGATCTAGGGTTAGGATAGAGCCATGGTGGAGCAGCGGTAAGGTCTGGCCGTGTGCATGGCGTCACGATGGCGAGAGCGTGGTGGCGAGAGGCCGCGTTCCAATGCCAGCATGTCGGTATTGGCTAAAAGCCAACGATATGAGCTAGACCTAGTCCTAGGCTATCCCTAACATGAGAAGAGAGAAAACAAGAGAGCTTGGAGGAGCATGGCCACTTGCGAGCGTGAGCTCGACGGTGCTCCGATGATGGCCATGGCGATGGTGAACTCGTCCTGAGGCTTTACCTGGGCTCGATTGACGCAGCTAGCGGCCTAGGAAGGTGGAGTGGCTCACGGCAGAGCTATGGGTGAGGTGGATTGGGTGGTGGTGCTATGTGGGCTGCGAGCGCTGCCGGCGGAGCACGTGGGCGATGATGGCATGGTGCTCTTCCACTTCAGGGCTTGCGAGAGAGCGAGAGAGAGGTAGGAAAGAGTGAAAGTGAGCGCGAGGAAGAGTGCGCGAGGTCGCTGCCTTCAGTGCCACCCCAACCACGGTGTGGGCCCACCTCTGGCATACGGTAGCCACGTGGCGGCCATGGCCTGTGGCTGATCGGCCACGACGCCAGCCGATTCAAACCAGCTAAGTCCGATGCTGGCCGTCTAAAACACGATTTTTGAACCCCTAAATCTCCCAAACCATGATGAATTTTGGCAAAACATCTTCACAACTTTGTAGAGCTACATGAGTACTACAAAAATGCTTAAAGGAGTTTTGCCAAATTCCCAATGGTTTGCAAACTAAAAATCACCAAAGGTAGCTACAAGGAAACTAAAAATCATATTTAGACAGACAAATTTTTGAGTTTCAAAACAACATTAAGTTGATTCTTGTGAGCCCTATTTGACCATGTTAGGCACTGAATTAGCTCATGACCCTTAAACAAAGTTTGTTCCACATGACATGAACTACAACTTTCATTTAGGTTCCACTGCCATGCAAATACTCTAAGCTATAGTTTAACTTTGGTCAAAGTAGGATCATGAAAAATGATATTTCAATGTAAACCAACACTTAGAAGCAAATTTGGGATAGATCATGAATACAAACATTGTTCCATTTACCATCCTAGATATGTCTAAGGTGTTTTTATGATCTCACAACCATCTCTTGCATTGGTCACCCATGATCACAATCATATGTAAGTATATAAGCAACATCACATGTGATAAAGAGAAGGTGCATGACATGAAACTTCATATGCTCATGCTCGTGATTGCTTGTGATGAGGACATCACTCCTTTGGATGTACTCACTGATCCTCCAACCGTTATGCAAGGTCCAATGACCTGAGCTCGAATACGTCAACTCAATTTAGAGGTGAGCTCGTTCTTAAGCGATCCTTTTCATACTTTTGAGAATAGACTACTACCTAATGATGTTATCTTGCTTAGGAACATGGGAGAGGGTCATGAGGAACTTGGAGAAAGGTATAGAGGTGGAGAAGACCAGCAAGGATGACCAACACAAGCTGGAGGCCCAGTCCAACTAAAGCTGGAGCCCATCTCGGGTTCTAGAACCAGTCCGTCATAAAACTAGTCACACAGGCGCGTCCGGGCTCTGTTTTCGACAAGCCACATATGGATGGAAAGATAATTAGATAAGGAAGCCAATGCAAGTGGTATCACATCAAAATCCCTTTAGAATCAACAGGAATCATCAAAACAAGTGAGCATCCAGAATCTATCAGGGTGCTACGACACCGTCTTTTGGTCCGTTGGACAGTGTATCGTGTTTAGGCCCATTAGAGGCACGTCCAGGGGTGGTGACGCCCAAGGCTCTATATTATACCATGGTCACTCTCATTAGGGTTGTGGGGTTTTGCTTAGATTAATCTATCAAGAACAGTTTCGCTGTTCATTGGTTTGTGAGACCCCAACATCGTGAGATTAATCATTTATCTGTAGTTTGGTTGTTTTCTTTCTTGTTATTGCTTGTGTTCTTCGTTGCGCGGGCATGGGTTAGCCTTCTTGGTGAGTTCAACTGAATTCGTATCTCGGTTGATAACCAGAGGAGTTGTGGTGCTAAGATTGTAGGGTTCAATCTTTCGATCTGAAGCCGGATCTGTGTGTCATTCTCCGCCACAACGATAGTTACCTCGACCTGATGGAAGATCAGGATCCCCGTCCCCTTTAAATGGTATCAGAGCTAAGATATACCATCAAGTTCACATTTATCCCCTAGTTTGAGTGTTTTGCATTCGTCCCATAGTCAGTGTCATACTCATTTTTTTCCTGTCCTAGAACCTTCCGTGTCATAGCCTTTGCATATTTTAGTTTCAGAGTCCGTCGTGTTGAGTTTGTGTCCTGGTCAAGGTCTTGTTGCTAGTTAGGTTGTGTTAGAGTCCAGTTTGTGTGTGTTTTCCCCATTATTTCCATCAAATCATTGCTGCCATGACCAATTTTGCGTGCATTATTCCCGTTTCGTCCTCTAATTCAGAGCCAGTTCTCAAAACTAGTCTAATTTTTGCATACGAACTCGGATTTCGACGTTCCATATATCAAAATCGATCATAAATTTTTTTGGATTTGCTTGTCCTTGGCAATGTTGGTTCAGAAAATTTTATTTTGGCCAAAAACTGGTCACAAGATCCTCTTTTCGTGGTCACAAGCTTTTTGTCAATTTTGAGCACGTCTTCTAAATTTTCCATAGGCCATGCCTTTTACTTGTTTAAGCTCATATTTGTTGTGGTTACTCCTTTTGTGCTCCTAAGTGAAGAAAAAATATAAAAAAATAAAAAGAAAAGGTCAAAGAATCCAAAAAAAAACAACGACAGCCAAAAAATAGAGAAAAAGAGGGGCAAAAGTGGAACAATATCTAGAGGAGCACATAGAGAGCGTCATTTGAGCTGTGTTTGTGTGTGCTGTCTGGTGCCTTGTTCGTGTTGCTCTTGCTATCCCCCATACTTGTTTGTCACACACCTGGCACCATGCTATCCACCATACTTGTTTGTCACATACCTAGCACTTGGAACATTTTAGACCAGCAACGAGAACAAGTACTTTGAACTATAATTCAGCATTACTTTCTGTTACTGACTTGTGTGCTAAATATATATATTATTCTTTGTGTGCCTTCCAAGCTCGATAAACTCTTCAGATCAGTACAGAAAAAGGCCCTTGCTATCTCGGTGCCACTGCCTCACAGGTATCATGAACCAGCCACCGGTTGTACCACCCACTGCTTGCGTTGGTAAGAACTTTGTAAGAGCTTGGTAAGACGCTTCCACTTGCTGTGAAAAGTGACACCACTGCAACCACGTAGTCATTTGGTAGGGATAACTTTCACCATTTGTTCCTATTTTTGTGTTTACAATGGTAGGTGATGATCAGACTGGAGATAACAATCCCAAGGATTTCAACGAGTGTGTCAGCCAAGAGCAACTGCAAGCTGCTATAGAAAATGCCCAAAAAAGGATGAATGAGGCCGTCAGGAAGGCCATCACTGACGCACTCATTGAACTCAACATTGGCAACAACATGGAGAGATTGGACAAATGAATTTCCGCACTAACCGACAAGGTTACTGAGTTGGAAACATTTGTGGCAGTCAACAACGACGTCTCCGGCAGCAACACCGATGGTCTCTTACCAAAAGACATGGTGTATGATGCCAATGGGAACATAGATCGAGTAGCCTTCCGACAAGCAAGATTATGATAACGTCTTCGCCGCAACACGACGAGTATGGGTGGTGTTCACCACCATCAAGGTAATCATCATCATGTGCCTGATGATCCTTATGCTAAGATTAAGTTCACAATACCATCTTTTTTGGGTCATTATGATACTGAGGGATATCTTGATTGGGAGATGACGGTAGAACAAAAGTTTAGTGCCCACCTTGTGCCTGAGCAACATAGAGTTTGACAAGCTACTAGTGAGTTTAAGGACTTTGCCATTATTTGGTGGAATGGGCTAGCTACACAGAATGCTTTACCTGGTATGTGGGAAGAACTTAAGATGGCTATGCGTGATCGTTTTGTTCCTCCTTATCATAGAGACTTGCGTAAGAAATTGATGCGTTTAGAACAAGGAGAGAAATATGTACAGGATTACTATGGTGAGCTCCAAAAGGGATTGATGCGTTGTAGTGTTGTGGAGGGGAACGAAGATTCCATTTGTCATTTTTATTTGGGTTTGAGGCACGAGATTCAGGACATTGTTGATTATAAAGAATTTCACACTATCAACCAGTTATTTTAGTTTGCTATGCTTGCAAAAAAGGGATTGCAGGGGCATGAACAGCAGAGCAAGAGCATGGTCAGCACCACATACACGCCACGCTCAGCACCATATTTGGGGCTGACCAAGCCAACCACTTTTCGGGCATCTCCACCAGCGAGCAAGCGACCAGCAGCCTCCGGAGTTATCGCTACACCTAAGGCACCTCCTATGTAACACCTCTGGTGTTTTGACCTAATACTAAAATTTGACATGTCATCATGTGCATTGCAAAGCATTCATATAGTATAAAGTTTTGAATGCATTCACTAAATAAGTTTTATTTCATAATGTTGTTATTTCATGTGATGTGTTTCAAAAACCCTAAATAAAGATCATGACCACAAGGGTCAAATTTCATGTGATCATGTGAGGCCATGTGTCATTTGACTCAAATAACCCTAATGGGCCATGTTACTGGTCAAAAATCAAAATCTAAGTAAAAGGAAGACAAGTCAAATTTGAATTCATGTTCAAATTATAAAAGTCCTTTTTGCCCCTTTTTATCCATTTCAAAATCTAATTGGAATTTGGGGGTATGGTAAAAAGCAAAGTTGAAGCTTATCTTATGAGGATCAACTTTGGTATACAAAGTTTTTAAAGTTTACATATAAAGTTTGGAGTAATTTTGAAATGATTCAAATCTTTAAATGTACCCCAAATTTAAATTTCAAAATGGAGGCAGAATTTGAAAATGTTTCTTAAACCAAAGTTGTAGTACATAAAAATTTGAACAACTTTCTTTTTTGGAGATTTTTGACTTCTTTAGAAAATTTGGGAGTAATTCGAAAAATAGTCTCAGTGGCAGTTCTGTAATTTATTCAAAAATCAATCGGAACAGGTCATCACCTCCCTGCTCGCCACCGAGCTGCCGCCGCCGATCGGTTATTCACCGCTTGCTAGCGCGGTGACACGCTGATGTCACCGTGGCGAACCTGCCCGTGCGCTGGCGACGCCGGACGCCTTCTTCCGGGCTATAAATAGCTACAGTCGCCGCCGTCGTTCCCATTCTTCCCCTCTGCTCTGCTCCGCCACCGCGTAGCTCCACCGCTCGCCGTAGGCATCGTCGAGCCGCGTCAGTCGTTCCCAGCTACGTCAATGTGATCGCCTCGGTCTTGCGCTCCTCCTCGATTTGCTCTTGTCGCTGGTGTTGGCCGGAATCGCCCGGCGCAACCCGTCTTCCCCGTGACCGGTCAGAGCTCCGCCACGACTGCCCTCACCGTGGCCAGGCTGCTCCAGACCATCTACGTCTTCACCGAGTCCACCATCGTGATCATAGTGAGCTCCTGAACGTGTTTATCACTTCGCTTTAGTCTCTACTGCATCGTCGCCGTGGTTACGTCGTGCGCCGCCGTGCCCGAGCCGCCATGGCCGGCGTGGAGCTCGCTCCCGTGAGCCTTCTGTCGTTCTGGGGATTGGGTTAGGTTCGCGACGTGGTGTAGAGCATGGTGGTACAGTCCGTCTCACCGGAGAAGCACCGCCGACGCGTTTTGCTGGCCAGAGCTGGCAACAGCACCGTCGTGCCCTGTCTCTGTGTCGCTGACAGCGGGCCCAGGTTGTCAGTGCGAGTGAGGAAGAAGAACAGTGAAGATTTTTATTTTCTGAATTTGTGAATAGTACTGAATCTTTGGAAATTTGTAGAAAAATAATCATAGCTCCAAAAATTCTGAAAATTTTTGCGTAGCTTCTGTACATGTTCTAGTATGATTTAAAAATTTGAAATTTGAAATTTGGATAAATTTTGAATGTTCAAATATTCAGTCCATTAATTGAAAAATGCAACTTCCATGATTTTTGTAGGTCACTGTATAATTCCAAAAATTATGAAATTTGTTTTGGTACACTAATTTGTCATAAGGAAGCTTACATGAAATTTTCAGGTCATTTGGAACAAGTTAATTTTTGGGCTTAATTCCAAATTAATTCAAAAATAAATAAAAGCAAACCCTAAGTTTTGATTAGTGTTGGATCTTGTTTTGGTCATGTTTTGTGACTAGTAGGGTTTCAAGATCCATTTGGTCAAGTCACATGTCTGGTTCTTAATGGTAGGTTTGCAAGTTGGTTTTGTTGGCTTGCAACTGTACCGTAAAATAAAATCATTTGCGGGTGTTTGTACATTTCATGTACCATGAAAGCATCATGTTTACATTATCATCATGTTAAAGCATATGTTATCATTTCGTGTAGAACCCGAGAACGAAACAATTCTAGTTGAGCAAGTTCTGGAAGAATTCCCGGTTGTCACGGGATTCGATAATTGTGGTACTGATCCGGAACCTGAGATCGTCAACGAAGGCAAGCCCCGGTTTATGCATTAAACCATTACCTTGTTACTTTGAAAAGTTTATCACCTATTTACTTATTGCATTAAGTTGATCGATTCAAATATTACCTACTTGATGCATTGCCTACCTTGTTACTTGTTTCCCATCCTTGAAGATGTTTTCATTTACAAAGGCGTAGATTGCTTAGTATGCTTTATGGTAGGCTTTCAAAGTAAAAGTTTCGATATAATCAAAGATGGCATACTGGCCAAAGAAAGAAAGAATGTAGAATGAACTAGAGACTAGTCGGATAACTTATCTTGAATGTTGGGTAATGTTGTCGGCTGTGTCGCTTAAAGGCCACTCATTGTGGATCTTCTGAACGAGACACTTTGCAGTACTGGTCACATACTCCGGTAAGCCTACTTCGGCTAATCTGATACTAAGACGAATGCCCACACACTGGGAGTGGAGAGATGGCGGGAGTAGCGTGTACCCTCGTGGCTGGAATGTGGCCGGATTTGAGGTGTGCTGTGCTCTCGGGTGGCGTGGAGACGGCTTAGTATAGGAGGATCCGATAGCGAGGTTGATGTATGCAAGATTAAGTTCTACATATGTCATGTGATAAGGAATCCCCAGCTGGGACTTGAAACAATTCGAATTGCCGGTGCTCCGCGGTTATGGAGACTCGATTCATTACAGAAGCAATGTAGTACTGGTGAATTACTAAAATATGAGAAAAAGAATGGAATGAGAAGGAATGGAATATGGGAAATGTATATTTAGTTGAGATAATGAACAAAAAGGACTTAGGGGTAAAATTTGAGAATAGGATAAATATAGTAAGCTTTTGGCAAAGGACTTTGAATTTTGCTACATCCTTACCTTGTCCCAAACCCCTGCATCTCCAAAGTCTTTAACCCCAGTACGTCGGGTTAGTCTTGTTGAGTACTTTTGTACTCAGGGTTTGTTAACCCTTGTTGCAGGTGAGTCGCATGCACAGGCTTGTTTTGGTCCCTGCTGAATGTCTGTGTTTGAAGTCAATGACGATGAGGAGTGATGAATGGCCTTTGGACAAGGCACTAGTTTGTATGATAAATAAAGTTAATGTAATATTATCCCGCTACTATGGTTGTATGACACTTATGGTATTGTAAGTTTGAAAACAACTGGTTTGTAAACTATGTTATCTTAAGACTTCCGCTATCTTTTACTCTGATGGATATATTTGAATAAACTGTTGTAAACTGCAATGATTGTGATTGGGATCCTATTTGAAAAGAGAATCGTGGATGATTCGGGTTTCCCGAGGACACCCGACAGACCTGTTGAGTTGTTGGGAACTCGTGTACGCTATCCGAGGTCTGTTAAGACAACGATAGGTGCATGTGGGCCCGATTCCTTAGGAGGTTCTGCCATAGCTGGTATCAGAGACGTTCCCATCTAAGGTCATTGTAGGTTACTTTGGAAAACCTTCAAAATGATTTGGATCAAAGAAAGTAAACTTGATATTTTAAAGTTTAAATTTCTTTCTTCTTACCTTTGATCTAGACTCGATCCTGACCTATTTGAAAAGTTTGTGGCGGATAATATGATTAGGTTTGTCCTATGTATTAAAAATCTAGTACTTATGATTATATGAATCTGTTGTACTTAGATTCGTAAGATCGCTTCATGCATCATGCTAAAGCACATTGCATAATAAATCCCCTTAATAGTGGTTGGGCTATGGCAAAGACCAAGAAAACCGCACGCAAGTCCACCGGACCTCATGGAGTACCACATCACCAATTGGCACCAAGAAATCATGAGCTTGGTGAAGGAAGTTCCAAGAACCTAGGAGAGGAAGGATCTTCAAGCAACCCCGCCAACATTGAGAACCTTAACAAGGAGCTCAACACTCTTCATCGAGCTCATGTCAAAGATCAAGAGGAGTTGGCGGAAATGCAAAGAGGTATCACCATGACCATGGAGCTGCGGAATGAAGCCTGGACACGAGAAGATGTGGCCAATGAACGCGTCAATGAGTTGGAGTTCTACGTAGAAGACCTAGAGATGGACAATGCCATTCTTCATGAGAATGTCCATATGCTGTATGCTCAACTTCATCCTCCTCATGGGGATGGTGAAGTTACCGATGAAGAAATGATTGTAGCTCCAGGAGAAGTCGAGAACGAAGAAGAGGAGGAGGACCCTGAGGAGTTAGTGTACTTCTCAGATGAAGATGAGGTTTTGTCCGATACGAGCATGGATGCCGAAGACTGAAAGCTTGGAGTAGTAGTAGTTCCTTTACTGCTTTCCTAGAAAACCAGGGTTGTCTTGTGGGATACAAGACATGTAATATAAATAAGAACCCTTTGTGGCATGCAACCTTTTAAAAGCTTTCAATAAAGAATAATGTAAGTAAATGTGTTTCTCTAACAGATGCCTCGTCCTATCACCCGAACTGGTGCTAGTGGCTCGCACGACGATGATGAGTGCCCTAATCCTCCACCAATGCCTTCGACTATGGCAGATGCCATAGCCGCACTCGTCAACGCAACGGTAGAGAATGCTAGGCTGTTAAGGGAATTGGCGCAGAACCAGCAGGCACCATACCCTAATCGTGGCCGTCGTAATGGAAACGATGAGTCAACCTATGTGGATTTTACTGACACACGTCCGCCTGTATTCTCTAAGGCAGACGAACCTTTAGAAGCTGATGATTGGCTTAGGACAATAGAGCAAAAGTTCGAACTGATTCACTGTACCGAGGTTCAGAAACCTAGGTTTGCGGCACAGCAACTCTGAGGAGCTGCTGGTGCCTGGTGGGCAAATTTGGTAGCAGTACAGCCCGCTGGTCACCAAATCAACTGGAGGGAGTTCAAGGATGCCTTTAGGGCACACTATATTCCAGACGGTGTGATGACCATGAAGTTGGAAGAGTTCTTGGCTCTTAAGCAAGGGGAGCACCCGGTGATGCATTATGTTGGGCGTTTCAACCACCTGTCGCAGTATGCTATTGAGTATGTGAATACTGATAGGAAGAAAAAGAATCATTTTCTTAGAGGCTTGAACACTAAACTTTAGACCATGATGGCAGCCTATGGTAATGCAACTTACCATGAGACAATCAACATTGCTATCGCTTTGGAAGAGAATTACCGCCGACACAAGGAGGCGAAGAAGAAGAAAATATTTGCTTCCGGATCATCAAGTGGCAAGCGTCAGAAGATAGTATACCATCCTCAGAATCATGGCCGTACGCCATTTCGCCCACAACAAGGCCAAAGCAGGCAGCAAATCTTCATTCGCCCTGCAACTAATACGCCTTATACTCATCAAGCACCGCAGCAGCAGAACAATACAAATAATGCAAACCGCAATGCTACTCCCCAGAATCACAATTTTCCATGCTATAATTGTGGTAAACCCGGGCATTTTTCCTGAGAATGTCCGTATCCTAGGAAGAACAATCCTGATGCAACCAAAGCCCCTGTTAATCAAGCTCAAAATCAGTACAAGGGCAATGCTCAGAACCATCAAAAGGGTCTGGCTGAGAAGAAAACTGGAAGGGTATTCTATACGCAAGTGGAATCTATTCCAAAAGGAAAACCAGTTATGATGGGTATGTTTCCCATTGCTAAGCATCCTGTAATTACCTTATTTGATTCTGGTGCATCCCATACATTCATCAATCGTACATTTGTTGTGAAGCATGGGATAGCTATTGGGGAAACAAAAGAACCCTATCATATACAGTCGCCTGGGGGACGAATCTGTACAAGGGAGGTAGTTTAGCATGTACCTATTGATTTGGGAGGATATGAGTTTCCTACCAATATGCTGATATTAAAGGATCAAGATATAGATGTGATCCTAGGTATGAACTGGCTAACTCAACATGGGGCTGTCATAGATGTCCTGCGTAGAACAATAAGGGTAAATGCACCTGACAGCAAAACCCAACTTCTCATCCAACTTCCTTTTCCTAAGAGTACAGTGGAGACAGTCTGTGCAACTATTATTGAAGGAGCCGAGGAAATTTCAATGGTATGTGAGTTTACGGATGTCTTTCCCGATGACCTGCCTAGTCTGCCACCAGACCGAGACGTAGAGTTCAGAATTGATCTAAAACTAGGGACAGCACCAGTGTCCAGAAGAGCATATAGGATGCCACCGAAAGAATTAGCAGAATTAAAAATGCAACTACAAGAGTTGTTAGACAAGGGTTTCATTCAACCTAGTTCATCACCTTGGGGATGTCCTGCTATTTTCGTGAAGAAGAAGGACCAAACCTTAAGGTTATGTGTTGACTATAGGCCATTAAATGAAGTCACCATCAAGAACAAATACCCCTTACCCCGAATTGATTTGCTTTTTGATCAACTTGCGGGAGCTAAGGTATTCTCAAAGATAGACTTAAAATCAGGCTACCACCAGATTAAGATCAGACGCGAAGATGTGCCGAAGACAGCATTTACTACCCGATATGGTTTATATGAGTATCTAGTCATGTCTTTTGGGCTAACTAATGCCCCGGCTCATTTCATGTACCTGATGAACTTAGTTTTCATGCCTGAGTTAGATAAGTTTGCCGTGGTGTTCATAGACGACATTCTTATCTATTCTAAGAGCAAAGAGGAACATGCGGAACATCTCCATATTGTTCTACAAAGGTTAAGAGATCACCAACTATATGCCAAATTCAGCAAATGTGCATTTTGGTTAGAGGAAGTACAATTTCTGGGTCATGTACTATCTGCGGAAGGTATAGCTGTTGATCCGAGCAAGGTAGAAGAAGTCCTTAACTGGAGAGCACCTACAACTGTTCATCAAGTTCGTAGTTTCCTAGGGTTGGCGGGGTATTACCGTCGGTTTATCCCTGACTTCTCCAGAATTGCGAAGCCAATTACGGGATTGCTGAAAAATCAAACTAAGTTTGTATGGTCAATAGAATGTGAAGAGGCCTTTCAAACATTGAAGAAGTTGTTGACAACTGCACCAGTATTAGCACAATCTGATATCGAGAGGCCATTTGATATCTATTGTGATGCATCTAGAATTGGTATTGGCTGTGTTCTTATGCAAGAAGGCAGAGTCATAGCATATGCTTCCAGACAACTCAAGAAGCACGAAGAACATTATCCCACCCATGATCTTGAATTAGCTGCTGTTGTCCATTCACTCAAGATTTGGCGACATTATTTATTGGGCAATATATGTCATATCTATACGGATCACAAAAGTTTGAAATACATCTTCACTCAGTCAGAGTTGAATATGAGGCAAAGAAGATGGTTGGAATTGATCAAAGATTATGATTTAGAAGTGCACTATCATCCGAGCAAGGCTAATGTGGTTGCCGATGCCCTGAGTCGCAAGAGTCATTATCATTGCTTGATTATAGAATCGATGCAGCGAGCATTGTGTCAAGAGATGGAGCATCTGAATTTACAAATCATAGAACAAGGTTCCCTGTCCAATATTGTAGTTGAGTCCACTATCAAAGATCAGATCATTGCTGCTCAACAGAAAAGTAAGGGCATAGCCCATATTAAGGATAAAGTCAGATCTGGAAAACCAACATGTTTCAAGATTGATGAATCAGATGTCGTATGGTTCAAGGATAGATTGGTAGTACCCAAAAATCTGGAGCTGCGAAAGCAGATTCTTGATGAAGCTCATTCTACAAGATACTCCATTCATCCGGGTAGCAACAAAATGTACCATGAGCTGAGAGCAAGATATTGGTGGACCAAAATGAAAATAGAAATAGCTCAATATGTGGCCAAATGTGATACTTGTCAGAGAGTCAAAGCGATTCACATGAGGACTACAGGTCCCTTACAATCATTGCCAGTTCCATCTTGGAAGTGGGAAGATATCTGTATGGACTTCATCGTGGGATTGCCTAGGACATCTGCAGGCTACAACTCAATATGGGTTATTGTTGATCGCCTAACCAAGATAGCTCATTTCTTACCAGTCAAAGATAAATATCGAGCGGAACAGTATGCAAAGCTTTATCTTGATAGAATCTTCAGTCTGCATGGGGCACCCAAGACCATTGTCTCTGACAAAGGGTCATTGTTCATATCCAAGTTTTGGAAAAGTCTACATGAGTCTTTAGGAACTAAACTTATCCGTAGTTCTGCTTATCATCCGCAAACAGATGGACAGACTGAAAGGGTAAATCAAATTCTTGAAGATATGTTAAGAGCATGTGTCCTTTCCTTTGGTGCTAAATGGGATGAATGCCTTCCCTTAGCTGAATTCTCATATAACAACAGCCATCAGGAGAGCATTAAAATGGCACCATTTGAAGCACTATATGGCCATAGGTGCCAAACACCTTTAAATTGGTTAGAAGCTAGAGAACGTTGGTTCTTTGGACTGGATGTGGTCAAGGAAGCTGAAGAGAAAGTTAAACTCATACAAGCCAATATGAAGGTAGCTCAATCCCGACAGAAAAGCTATGTTGATAAGAGGAGACGACCGCTAGAATTCAAAGTGGGAGATCATGTCTACCTCAAGGTATCACCGATGAAAGGAGTTCATCGTTTTGGGATTCGGGGAAAGTTGGCACCCCGTTATGTAGGTCCTTTTCAGATCCAACAACGATGTGGACCAGTCGCCTATCGCGTCAAGCTACCTCATCACATGTTAGCGGTACATGATATCTTTCATGTGTCTCAGTTAAAGAAGTGTCTTCAAGTACCTGACCAAGAAATCGACTTTAGTGATGTAGAACTAGAACCTGATTTGACTTATGCCGAGTACCCCATTAGAGTCTTAGATCAGAAAGATTGAGTCACTCGCAGACGTACAATCAAGTTCTACAAAGTACAATGGAATCAACACACGGAAGATGAAGCTACTTGGGAGTCCGAGGATTACTTAGAAGAGAACTTTCCTGACTTTTTCGCTTCTATCTAGTTGCAATACCTTGTCTATATTGTAACTTGTCTTGTTGTTAATAGAATGGAAAACCCCCTCACTAGCCTTTTGAATAAATTTATGATGTGTTAGCTTGAATCATTTCCTTTTCCATTACTTAGCCTTAAGTTTTAAATCTCGGGACGAGATTTCTTTAAGGGGGAGAGGTTGTAACACCTCTGGTGTTTTGACCTAATACTAAAATTTGACATGTCATCATGTGCATTGCAAAGCATTCATATAGTATAAAGTTTTGAATGCATTCACTAAATAAGTTTTATTTCATAATGTTGTTATTTCATGTGATGTGTTTCAAAAACCCTAAATAAAGATCATGACCACAAGGGTCAAATTTCATGTGATCATGTGAGGCCATGTGTCATTTGACTCAAATAACCCTAATGGGCCATGTTACTGGTCAAAAATCAAAATCTAAGTAAAAGGAAGACAAGTCAAATTTGAATTCATGTTCAAATTATAAAAGTCCTTTTTGCCCCTTTTTATCCATTTCAAAATCTAATTGGAATTTGGGGGTATGGTAAAAAGCAAAGTTGAAGCTTATCTTATGAGGATCAACTTTGGTATACAAAGTTTTAAAGTTTACATATAAAGTTTGGAGTAATTTTGAAATGATTCAAATCTTTAAATGTACCCCAAATTTAAATTTCAAAATGGAGGCAGAATTTGAAAATGTTTCTTAAACCAAAGTTGTAGTACATAAAAATTTGAACAACTTTCTTTTTTGGAGATTTTTGACTTCTTTAGAAAAATTGGGAGTAATTCAAAAAATAGTCTCAGTGGCAGTTCTGTAATTTATTCAAAAATCAATCGGAACAGTTCATCACCTCCCTGCTCGCCACAGAGCTGCCGCCGCCGATCGGTTTTTCACCGCTTGCTAGCGCGGTGACACGCCGATGTCACCGTGGCAAACCCGCCCGTGCGCTGGCGACGCCGGACGCCTTCTTCCGGGCTATAAATAGCTACAGTCGCCGCCGTCGTTCCCATTCTTCCCCTCTGCTCTGCTCCGCCACCGCGTAGCTCCGCCGCTCGCCGTAGGCATCGTCGAGCCGCGTCAGTCGTTCCCAGCTACGTCAACGTGATCGCCTCGGTCTTGCGCTCCTCCTCGATTTGCTCTCGTCGCTGGTGTTGGCCGGAATCGCCCGGCGCAACCCGTCTTCCCCGTGACCGGTCGGAGCTCCGCCACGACTGCCCTCACCATGGCCAGGCTGCTCCAGACCATCTACGTCTTCACCGAGTCCACCATCGTGATCATAGTGAGCTCCTGAACGTGTTTATCACTTCGCTTTAGTCTCTACTGCATCGTCGCCGTGGTTACGTCGTGCGCCGCCGTGCCCGAGCCACCATGGCCGGCGTGGAGCTCGCTCCCGTGAGCCTTCTGTCGTTCTAGGGATTGGGTTAGGTTCGCGACGTGGTGTAGAGCATGGTGGTACAGTCCGTCTCACCGGAGAAGCACCGCCGACGCGTTTTGCTGGCCGGAGCTGGCAACAGCGCCATCGTGCCCTGTCTCTGTGTCACTGATAGCGGGCCCAGGTTGTCAGTGCGAGTGAGGAAGAAGAACAGTGAAGATTTTTATTTTCTGAATTTGTGAATAGTACTGAATCTTTGGAAATTTGTAGAAAATAATCATAGCTCCAAAAATTCTGAAAATTTTTGTGTAGCTTCTGTACATGTTCTAGTATGATTTAAAAATTTGAAATTTGAAATTTGGATAAATTTTGAATGTTCAAATATTCAGTCCATTAATTGAAAAATGCAACTTCCATGATTTTTGTAGGTCACTGTATAATTCCAAAAATAATGAAATTTGTTTTGGTACACTAATTTGTCATAAGGAAGCTTACATAAAATTTTCAGGTCATTTGGAACAAGTTAATTTTTGGGCTTAATTCCAAATTAATTCAAAAATAAATAAAAGCAAACCCTAAGTTTTGATTAGTGTTGGATCTTGTTTTGGTCATGTTTTGTGACTAGTAGGGTTTCAAGATCCATTTGGTCAAGTCACATGTCTGGTTCTTAATGGTAGGTTTGCAAGTTGGTTTTGTTGGCTTGCAACTGTACCGTAAAATAAAATCATTTGCGGGTGTTTGTACATTTCATGTACCATGAAAGCATCATGTTTACATTATCATCATGTTAAAGCATATGTTATCATTTCGTGTAGAACCCGAGAATGAAACGATTCTAGTTGAGCAAGTTCTAGAAGAATCCCCGGTTGTCACGGGATTCGATAATTGTGGTACTGATCCGGAACCTGAGATCATCAACGAAGGCAAGCCCCGGTTTATGCATTAAACCATTACCTTGTTACTTTGAAAAGTTTATCACCTATGTTACTTATTGCATTAAGTTGATCGATTCAAATATTACCTACTTGATGCATTGCCTACCTTGTTACTTGTTTCCCATCCTTGAAGATGTTTTCATTTACAAAGGTGTAGATTGCTTAGTATGCTTTATGGTAGGCTTTCAAAGTAAAAGTTTCGATATAATCAAAGATGGCATACTGGCCAAAGAAAGAAAGAATGTAGAATGAACTAGAGACTAGTTGGATAACTTATCTTGAATGTTGGGTAATGTTGTCGGCTGTGTCGCTTAAAGGCCACTCATTGTGGATCTTCTGAACGAGACACTTTGTAGTACTGGTCACATACTCCGGTAAGCCTACTTCGGCTAATCCGATACTAAGACGAATGCCCATGCACTGGGAGTGGAGAGATGGCGGGAGTAGCGTGTACCCTCGTGGCTGGAATGTGGCCGGATTTGAGGTGTGCTGTGCTCTCGGGTGGCGTGGAGACGGCTTAGTATAGGAGGATCCGGTAGCGAGGTTGATGTATGCAAGATTAAGTTCTACATATGTCGTGTGATAAGGAATCCCCAGCTGGGACTTGAAACAATTCGAATTGCCGGTGCTCCGCGGTTATGGAGACTCGATTCATTACAGAAGCAATGTAGTACTGGTGAATTACTAAAATATGAGAAAAAGAATGGAATGAGAAGGAATGGAATATGGGAAATGTATATTTAGTTGAGATAATGAACAAAAAGGACTTAGGGGTAAAATTTGAGAATAGGATAAATATAGTAAGCTTTTGGCAAAGGACTTTGAATTTTGCTACATCCTTACCTTGTCCCAAACCCCTGCATCTCCAAAGTCTTTAACCCCGGTACGTCAGGTTAGTCTTGTTGAGTACTTTTGTACTCAGGGTTTGTTAACCCTTGTTGCAGGTGAGTCGCATGCGCAGGCTTGTTTTGGTCCCTGCTGCATGTCTGTGTTTGAAGTCAATGACGATGAGGAGTGATGAATGGCCTTTGGACAAGGCACTAGTTTGTATGATAAATAAAGTTAATGTAATATTATCCCGCTACTATGGTTGTATGACACTTATGGTATTGTAAGTTTGAAAACAACTGGTTTGTAAACTATGTTATCTTAAGACTTCCGCTATCTTTTACTCTGATGGATATATTTGAATAAACTGTTGTAATCTGCAATGACTGTGATTGGGATCCTGTTTGAAAAGAGAATCGTGGATGATTTGAGTTTCCCGAGGACACCCGACAGACCTGTTGAGTTGTTGGGAACTCGTGTACACTATCCGAGGTCTGTTAAGACAACGATAGGTGCATGTGGGCCCGATTCCTTAGGAGGTTCTGCCACATCCTACACGACCTTTAGATTCAGGTAAAAATTCTTTGCAGGTGCCTGCCAAGAGTACCTCATCCATTGCATCGACGGGACACACTTCGGGCATTTAGTGCCACCGCTGCCATGGAATTGGCCATGTGCAGAAGGACTGCCCAAGTCAGTGGGCATACATTGCTGCAGAAGATGGTTACATTAGCACCACTGATATTGAAGATGAAGAAGACAAAGATATAGATGAGGAGGGCGGTGAAGTCCTTGGTGATGAGGCCACGACGGCATATAGGAGCATCATTGTATAGTGGGTGCTCAGCACACAAGTACAGCAACCTGAGAAGCTACAATGCCATAACTTGTTTCAGATTTTCTTAGTCATTAGCAACCATTGAGCACATGTCATTATTGATAGAGGTGGCTGCAATAATTTGGTGAGTTCTGATTTGGTCAAGAAGCTTGGCATGACCACACGCCCGCACCCATGTCCATACCATATTCAGTGGCTAAATGATTCTAGAAAAGCAAACGTAACACAAACTTGCAGAGTTTCATTTTCCATTGGTTCTTATGCTGATTCTATTGATTGTGATGTGGTACCTATGCAAGCCTGTTCACTCTTATTGGGTCATCCTTGGGAACATGACAATGATGCTACACACCATGGTAGAAGTAATAAATACACTTTTGTGCATAAAGGAAAGGAAATTACTTTGGTCCCTTTGACCCCTACTCAAATGTACAAGCTGATAGAGAACACGCTGCTAGTTTGAATGATGTTCAATCTGAAAATCAGCAAGTTGCTAATTCTATTCTCCCACCGAAAAAGGATAAGTCTACATCTATTTCTAAGGCCGAGGGGATTAAATTGAAGGGTGGTGTTATGCTTGCAACAAAATATGGCATTGCTAAAATTTCTGATGATGATATTTGCTATGCTTTGGTATGCAAACGAGCTATGTTTTCACTTGATGATATTGTTAGCTCGGTGCCTCCTACTGTCACTAACCTTTTGTAGGAGTATGAGGAAATTTTTCCAGCTGAGATACCCCCGGGGCTACCACCTATGAGAGGGATAGAGCATCAAATCGATTTGATTCCGGGAGCAACCTTGCCCAACCGTGCTGCCTATCGAACCAATCCCGAGGAGACTAAGGAAATTCAGCGGCAAGTCCAAGACCATTTGGACCACGGGTATGTACGTGAAAGCCTTAGTCCTTGTGCCATTCCTGTACTTTTGGTTCCTAAGAAAGATGGAACTTGGTGTATGTGTGTTGATTGTAGAGCCATCAATAATATTACTATTCGGTATCGTCATCCTATTCCTAGGACAGACGACATGCTTGATGAGTTGTGCGGCTCTATAATTTTTGCCAAGATTGATTTGCGAAGTGGTTACCACCAAATTAGAATGAAACTTGGAGATGAATGGAAAACCACGTTTAAAACCAAATTCGGGTTGTATGAATGGTTAGTAATGCCTTTTGGTTTGACAAATGCACCTAGCACTTTCATACGCTTAATGAATGAGGTTTTAAGAGCATTTATTGGTCATTTTGTGGTAGTCTACTTTGATGATATATTAATTTATAGTAAGTCTTTTGTTGAACATATGGATCACTAATGTGCTGTTTTTAATGCTTTACGTGATGCACGATTATTTGGTAACCTTGAGAAGTGCATCTTTTGCACGGATCGAGCTTCTTTTCTTGGCTATGTTGTAACTCTATAGGGAATTAAGGTGGACGAGATGAAAATTGAAGCCATAAAGAGCTGGCTGGTTCCCCAAACTCTCACACAGGTGAGTAGTTTTCTTGGTCTTGTAGGATTCTATTGCTCGTTAAAGATTTCAGCATAATTGCTGCCCCATTGCATGAGTTGACGAAGAAAAGGGTGGTGTTTCCGTGGGGAAAGGCACATGAGGAGTCCTTTGACACTTTGAAGGACAAGCTCACATAAGCACCATTGCTGCAACTTCCAAAGTTTGGTAAGACTTTTGAGCTAGAATGTGATGCTAGTGGAGTTGACATTGGGGGTGTTTTGATGCAAGATGGTAAACCCATTGCTTACTTTAGTGAAAAATTGCATGGCCCTATTCTGAATTATTTCACATATGATAAGGAATTGTATGCACTTGTCTATTCTTTAGAGACATGGCGTCATTATTTGTGGCCTAAAGAATTTGTTATTCATTCTGATCATGAATCGCTTAAGTATCTTCGCTCTCAACATAATCTGAATCGTAGGCATGCTAAATGGGTTGAATTTATTGAATCTTTTCCTTATATTATCAAACACAAGAAAGGGAAGGATAATGTGATTGCTGATGCTTTGTCTAGATGATATACCTTGTTGTCCCAACTTGATTGTCGGATGTTTGGGCTTGAATCAATAAAAGAACAATATGCGCTTAATCCTGATTTTAAGGACGTGTTGCTGAATTGTAGAGATCGACGCACAAGGAACAAGTTTATGATCAATGATGGGTTTTTGTTTAGAGCTAACCGCCTATGCATTCTAGTTGGCTCCATTCATCTTTTGTTGTTGCAGGAGGCACATGGAGGCGGATTGATGTGACATTTTGGTGCCAAGAAGACAGAGGAGGTGTTGTCCACACATTTCTTTTGGCCAAGGATGAGGCGAGATGTAGAACGGTATGTGGCTCGGTGCGCCACATGTCAAAAAGCTAAGTCGCGGTTGAACCCACATGGTTTATATATGCCTCTTCTTATTCCTTCTACTCCTTGGGTTGATATATCTATGGATTTTGTGTTGGGTTTGCCAAGGACTAAAAGGGGGAGGGATATTATTTTTGTGGTGGTTGATCGTTTTTTCTAAGATGGCACATTTTATTCCTTGTCATAAGAGCGACGAGATGCTATTCATATTGCTGACCTTTTCTTTTAAGAAATCATTCGCTTGCATGGTATGGCTTCTACTATTATTTCAGATTGTGATGCAAAATTCTTGAGTCATTTTTGGCGCACTTTATGGAATAAATTGGGGACCAAGCTGCTGTTTTCTACAACATGTCATCCCCAAACTAATGGGCAAACTAAGGTAGTGAATCGAACATTGTCCACTATGTTGAGAGCAATTTTAAATCATAATTTGAAGATGTGGGAAGAGTGTTTGTAGCATGTGGAGTTTGCATATAATAGGGCACAACATTCCACCACCAAGGTAAGTCCTATTCAGGTAGTGTATGGTTTTAACCCCCGCGCTCCTATTGATCTTTTGCCGTTACCTACCACTGAGAGAACACATAGTGATGCTAGAGAGCGTGCTGATTTCATTCGTAAGTTGCATGAAACAACTAAAGCAAATATTGAAAGAATGAATGAAAAGTATAGAATTACTGGTAGTAAAGGTAGAAAAGAAATTAAACTTGAAATGGGTGATTTGGTTTGGTTACATTTGAGAAAAGATAGATTTCCTGAGCTGCGTAAGTCTAAATTAATGCCAAGAGCAGCAAGTCCTTATAAGATAATTGAGAAAATAAATGATAATGCCTACAAACTTGAGTTGCCACCCGAGTCCAGGGTTAGTCCCACCTTTAACATTGTAGATTTGAAACCTTATTTGGGTGAAGAAGATGAGCTTGAGTCGAGGATAACTCAGTTTCAAGAGGGGGAGGATAATGAGGACATCACTCCTTTGGATGTACCCACTGATGCTCCAACCATTATACAAGGTCCAATGACCCGAGCTCGAATGCGCCAACTTAATTTAGAGGTGAGCTCGTTCTTAAGCGACCCTTTTCATACTTTTGAGAATAGACTACTACCTAATGATGTTATCTTGCTTAGGAACATAGGAGAGGGTCATGGGGAACTTGGAGAAAGGTATAGAGGTGGAGAAGTCCAGCAAGGACGACCAACACAAGCTGGAGGCCCAGTCCAACTGAAGTTGGAGCCCATCTCGGGTTCCAGGACCAGTCTGTCATAAAACTAGTCACACGGGCGTGTCTAGGCTCTGTTTTCGATGAGCCACATATGGATGGAAAGCTAATTAGATAAGGAAGCCAATGCAAGTGGTATCATGTCAAAAGCCCTTCAGAATCAACAGGAATCATCAAAACAAGTCAGCATCCAGAATCTACCAGGGTGCTGCGACACCATCTTTTGGTCCATTGGACCGTATATCATGTTCGGGCCCATTAGAGGCGCGTCTAGGGGTGGTGATGCCCAAGACTCTATATTATACCATGGTCACTCTCATTAGCGTTCTAGGGTTTTACTTAGATTAATCTGTCAAGAATAGTTTCGCCGTTCATCGGTTTGTGAGACCCCAACATGGTGAGATTAATCATTCATCTACAGTTTGGTTGTTTTCTTTCTTGTGTTCTTCATTGCGTTGGCAGGGGTTAGCCTTCTTAGCGAGGTCAACCGAATCCATATCTTGGTTGATAACCAAAGGAGTTGTGGTGCTAAGATTGCAGGGTTCGATCTTTCGATCTAAAGCCGGATCGGTGTGTCATTCTCCGCCACAACGATAGTTACCTCTACCAGACAGAAGATCAGGATACATGTCCCCTTTAAATGGTATCAGAGCTAAGATATACCGTCAGGTTCATATTTATCCCCTAGTTTTGAGTGTTTTGCATTCGTCCCATAGTCCAGTGCCATACTCATTTTTTTCCTATCCTAGAACCTTCCGTGCCATAGCCTTTGCATATTTTAGTTTTAGAGTCCTTCATGTTGAGTTTGTGTCCTGGTCGAGATCTTGTTGCTAGTTAGGTTGTGTTAGAGTCCAGTTCAAGTGTTTTTCCCCATCGTTTCCATCAAATCCTTGCTGCCATGACCAATTTAGCGCACATTATTCTCATTTTATCCTCTAATTCGAAGTCAGTTCTCAAAACTGGTCTAGTTTTTGCATACGAACTCAGATTTCGACATTCCATATATCAAAATGTATCAGAAAATTTTTTGGATGTGCTTGTCCCCGGCGATGTCGGTTCAAAATCGGAGTCTAGAGCGGAGAAGCTAGCGGTGCCAAAGGAGTAGACGGCGCTCCCTGAGGCATCGGAGGGCGTTGTCGGACATGCTGTCTAGCCACCGAGCCCACTGGTGGTGCCTCCAGCTACGACGGAGGAGGACGCGGTGGAAGAGACCAAACGTGAGGAATCTCGACCCTAAGCTATCCGAATCCTTAGCAAGCGCAGTGATGAGGTGATGGTTGTTGAAGAGGAGGACACCACCAGGGAGCTTAGGAGACTGGAGTCTGCCCTTTCAGCAGTGATGAAGCAGATTAAGGTCAGTACTACAATGCTCATCTTTGACATTGGAGATTGTTCTTCTTCATAATCTTGGTGCTTTTGCTGGGGATAACTCAGACTGCTGAACAATGACGCCAACTGATCAAGAGGATGGAGCCCCTTGCCGAAGAGAATGAAAAACTCAAGAAGGCGATGAAGCTTATGAAGAACATCCAGAGGGCCCAGCGCGAGTGAGATCTTGTTGAGTCCAACGTGTGGGACCTAGAATACCAGAAGGGCGTCCTATCCGAACAGCTAGCGACCATGTCCGAGCAGCTACAGGTCAACTCCGAGCAGCTGGCCACTATCAACGAGCAGCTAACGAGTGCTTCTGAGCAACTAGAGTGGAAGTCTGAGCAGCTCAGAAGCATCTCCAAGCAGAAAGCTGGTATGGTGTATCGGTGAATGTGCTTTGCATTATTGAAAAGTCATATTGTGGCTGATGACTATTGTGCTTATAGAGCAAGATACGGAACTTGGCCAGCTGCGCCAAGCCATCGAGCAACTTTGAGAGGAGAAGGCAATGGAGTCAGGCGGGTGGAGAAGCTGGTCGAGGAGCTGAAAGGTGAGTACTTCATGGTCGAAGTTACTGCTGGAGTAATTTCTTGGCTTGATGGATCCTTGTGATGCCTGTAGACTATCGTCGGAGGGTTAAGGCATAGTTCGATGTGCTGGAGCAGGAGGCCAGGACCAAGAGGAACAAGTTCAATGCCATAGTTGCCGAAGTCAAACTGGTGCTCAAGTACGTCGACCTAGAGGTGGCTCCTCAGCTCGACGGTAGGCCACCGTGTATGGACACCATCATCGAAAGGTGCAAGGTGGCATGGGAGAACTTCAAAAACTTCAACCGCGATGCCATCGTCACCGCTGTTACTCACACCCTTGCGGTGGTCCGGTCCCATTACCCTACCATTGACCTTCAAGTGATAGGGGCCGGATTCGCTGGAGGAACAAGAGTGACAGAGCACCAGCAGCTGGAAGATGAGCGCAGAGCCCATAGCACGTGTAGGGAGAGATTAGAGACTGGGTATTCTCCATAGAGAACAGAGCAAAATGTGTGCTGCTCAGTGGTTGGTGAATTAACTTGGAGATAAACGTAGTATAAGTGGCGTCCGAGCAGTTAGTTCTTTACTATGCTCTTAGCCTTGGCTAGCCCATAGTCCATAACATCGAGCATGGAGCCCATGCACGTGTAGGAGGAACAAGCATGACCAAGGAATTGTAGCCGACCACCCATAACATAGAGCGCGGAGCCCATAGCATGTGTAGGGAGAGATCAGAGACTGGGTCTTCTCCATAGAGCGTAGAACAAAACGTGTGCTGCTCGGCGATTGGTGAAACATTTTAGAGATATGGAGAGACACGGTAGAGTGTTTATGGCGATCACATGTTGGAGATATGGAGAAAAGTGGTAGAGCATTTATGGCGATCTCATATTGGAGTTCGTTAAGGAGTAGCTTAGAGCTCGATGACCGTAAGTGGAGATTAAATCATAATGGAGAAATAATGGAGACAAATTATGGCGACCAAAACTTTATTCATCATGGAGTGGAGAATACATATCTAGAGCATTTCAAGGATAGAAATGTATAAGGTGCTCGATGTGCCATGAATTGGGGATATCGATTATGTCCAAGGCACATAGCCGATAAGACCCTAACGACGTAAGGCCCTTCCCAGGGGGAGGAGAGCTTGTGCATCCCTTCGGTTTTTTGCTTTCTGTGGAGAACAAGGTCGCCGACAGCAAATGAACGACCTTTGATGTTGCGGTTGTAGTATCTCCACAAGCCTTCTAGGTATTTGGCTATGCGGATGCAGGTGATCAGGCGTTCCTCCTCATCCCTATCGACGTCCTCGGTTCGAACAGTTGTGGCTTGCTCTTCATCATAATGTTCCACCCTAGGTGCTCAGAAGGCAATGGCCGTTGGTAGTATGGCTTCTGAGCCATAGACCAAAAAATATGGAGACACACCAGTGCTGCGACTAGCTTGAGTGCATAGTCCCTAGACCATAGCTGGTAGCTCCTTGAGCCATCTACCTAGATGCTTTTCTTCTTTCTGATATAGCCTCCTTTTGAGGGCATCAAGGATCATGCCATTCTCCCGTTCGACCTGGCCGTTGACTCTAGGATGGGCAGCAGAGACGTATTTGATGGAGATGCATTAGTCTTTGCAGAAATCCCAAAAATGATGACCAGTGAATGTGGTTCTGAGGTCGGTGATAATGCTGTTTGGGAGACCGAATCTGTGGATGATGTCTTCGAAGAGCTCAACTGCTTTCTTTGCAGTAGCCGAAACAAGTGGTTTGTATTCGATCCACTTGGAGAACTTATCAATGGCAACGTACACGTACCGGAAACCACCTAGCGCTGGCTTGAAGGGCCCGATCATATCCAGTCCCCAGCATGCAAAGGGCCAGGAAACTGGTATGGTCTGTAGTTCTTGTGCCGCCACGTGTATTTGCTTGGCAAAAAATTAGCATCCTTCACAACGTCAGACGAGGTCTTCAGGGTCGATGATGGCCGTGGGCCAGTAGAAACTAGCTCAGAAAGCTTTGCCAACCAGGTTTTTCGAGGCCGCATGGTTGCCATAGGAACCAGAGTGAATTTCGAGAAGTAGTTTCACTCCCTCTTCTTGGGTGATGCATTTCTGCAGTATCCCTTCCTTGGCACTTTTCCTCATCAAGTTGCCATCCACTAGCTGTCGACGAAATATGGTCAGCAGTCCACCGAGGGGGGTTCCTGTGGTGGTAGATTATCGGTAGACGGTGCGTGTAATCAGGAACCAGATGGTTATAGAGGCACAAGACACAAGATTTATACAGGTTCAGCCGCTGTGTTGGCGTAATACCTATGTCCTGTGTCTCATTATTCTGTATTGATTGAGGTGTAGATGCCTTGTCCCCCCTAAGGGGGACCCCTGCTTCTCCTTATATAGTCTGGAGGAGGAGGGTTACAAGTAAAGTATCCTATTTGGTACTATTACAATATCTAGTACAACTAGTAATCTTGCTATGCACGCCTCGATCTTATGGGCCGAGCCACCTCGGATGGTGCGGCCCATGTACCATCTTGTGGTACCCGAGGGTGTATCCCCCACAGCTAGTCCCCGAGCGCCATGTATTCTGATGCGACATGCCATTTTAACCTTCTCCGAACAGTGAGGCTTGAGTTCTTGACATCTCTGACCACCGTTGTCACCAGAGAAGTAGGTTGTCCGAAGAATGTATGGTGCTCTTAAGAAGAAGAAAAAGATTTCCGTCCTAGGAAGTGTGCCCACTTGGGTTTCTGTGAAGAAACGTAAGGGTGTCTTGAAGCGTAGCATCTTTGATCGTCAGAGGCATAGTGGTCGAAAAACAAGCACATTCACCGCAAGGTGAAGTGTGCCCACTTAGTCCCCGAGCCTAGTAGTAGGTGACGTAGGCACATGGTGCCAGGGTCTAAAAAGAATTCCCAGTTAAGTTGAGAATCCAATCGTCGTACAGGCAATACAAGATGCGCCGACAGGTGCATTGTACCGATGTAGTCCCTGAGCTTGCTGGAAGGCGATGTATGAGCCTTGTAGCAAGGTCTAAATGAGAAAGAATATCCCAACTGTATGCGAGTTGCCAATCGCATGTAGTCGAGACGCAAAGTCCCCGAGCCATGGTCAGAGAGCGATCGAGGCAGTCCCCGAGCACAGGTCGAGGAGCGAGCGACGAAGTCCCTGAGCTATGGTCGGAGAGTGATCGAGGTAGTCCCCAAGCGTAGGTCAAGGAGCTAGCGATGAAGTCCCTGAGCTGTGGTCGGAGAGTGATCGAGGCAGTCCCCGAGCGTAGGTCGAGGAGCGAGCGATGAAGTCCCCGAGCCGTGGTCAGAGAGTGATCGAGGCAGTCCCCGAGCGTAGGTCGAGGAGCGAGCGACGAAGTCCCCGAGCCATGGTCGGAGAGTGATCAAGGCAGTCCCCGAGCGTAGGTCAAGGAGCGAGCGACGAAGTCCCCGAGCCATGGTCGGAGAGTGATCGAGGCAGTCCCCGAGCGTAGGTCGAGAAGCGAGCGATGAAGTCCCCGAGCATAGCTCGAAATTCCTGCAATATAAATATGTAGAATGGTAGTACATGATGTATAAAATAATAAATTATGGAGAAAAATCAGCGGTGAAGAAATAGCGTATGACGCTCAGCAGTCATTTGCAAATGAGCATGATGTGATAAAGTAGTTGGTGCTTTGTAAACATCAGTGTTAATGTGAAGTTTGTGTTTATACTTAATATAAACTGCCCAACCAGTTAGTATATAGCTGAGTCTCCAGCCCTAGCTAGCCCGTTAACCATAACGCGGGCGCGGAGCCCGTGCACGTGTAGGAAAAACAAAGCGTCGCTAAGGAGCCGCTGCCGACCACCCATAACGCAGAGGGCAGACACTCGTGCACGTGTAGGGAGGAGCTGGAGACAGGGCCGTCTCTGGAGGCATCGAGCGTCAACATGACTGGTCGAGGATTTGCATTAAGTATAGCTGTATGTTATATTTAAGATGGTATACATGGACAAATGTTATTTGAAGAATAATCATGATAAGGACATTGTGGAGAAATGTCGTAATGAAAATTATATAAATATTAGAAGTGTACTTATCTTTGGATAGAAATCCGGTCGGTGGCGATGAAGTTGTCCGATCCTCGAGCTTTTTGGCCTGTTATGACGGTGGTCGTGATTGTCATAGCGCCGTTCTTCGTGGCGATCATCATTGCGACATGGTCTGGTGGTCGAGGTGGTCGGAGCTCGGCGGAGCCGCTCGGGACATGGTCGACGTGGTCTGGTGGTCGGAGCTCGGTGGAGCCGCTCAGGACATGGTCGATGTGGTCCGTGGTCGACGTGGTCTGTGGTTGGCTCAACATGGCTCGCTTGTGGCTCGGCATGGCCCGCTCAGTGGCTCGACACGGCTCGCTTCTGCATCATCGTGGCCCACTGGATGGCTTGAACAGCTTGATATGGCTTGCTTGTGGCTCTGCGTGGCTTGCTCCGTGGCTCGCTCAGCGGCTTGTGTGGCTCCCTTGCTGCCTAACTATGGCTCGGTCGACTTGGCGACGGACACACCTGGTCGGAGTTCTAATGATGTCATGATGACTGCGCCTCCTGCCAAAAGTAGTAGTAATCACGTAGATATGGATATACCCAACGTATATGTATATACATTCCATAGAAAAGTTTATTGAAAAAGGGAACGTGACTTAGCTTCTTCCATATTGGCAGACGTAGCCCACGCATGTACTCTACCGTCTTCTTGCATGTACACATGCATACAAGTTTGATCATGCATGTTGATCTCTTCCCTTTACTCGTGTACTCCATGGCCGATTGGATCTTGTATGTGCTAGATTACTTGCTTGCTAGCTCGCGCCATATATGCTGCATGTAACTCCACTGCTTGCGTGTTGATGTACAGACCTATGCACACCCAATCGTTTGTGATGACATAGCACTGCTGCAGCGAGTTCGCCGGACTCCTCCTTGCCAACTTAGCAACAAGCGTTAGCTTTTCGATGCCACTGTGACGATAGCTCGCATGGCCAAGTTAGATGTGATGTATCATTATTGTCGAAGAATTTACGTCACCGCCGAAAACCAGATCGCCACGGATGATGTTGTACCCGTCAAGAGTGTTCGTCGTTGTTGTAGATAGATTACGCCATCGTCGCTTGGCTCCGATCAATGAAAAGAAAGATACGCCATCTGGTTTGCCGGAAGATCAGCATGCACAACCCCTAAAAGGGGACCCCTACCTGGCGTGCCACTGTCGACAAAATATGGTCGGTAGTCCACCGAGGGGGGTGCCCGTGGTGGTAGATTATTGGTAGACGGTGCGTGTAATGAGGAACCAGATGGTTACAGAGCCACAAGACACAAGATTTATACAGGTTCGGCCACCGTGTTGGCGTAATACCTACATCCTGTGTCTCGTTATTCTGTATTGATTGAGGTGTAGATGCCTTGTCCCCCCTGAGGGGGACCCCTGCTTCTCCTTATATAATCTGGAGGAGGAGGGTTACAAGTAAAGTATCCTATTTGGTACTATTACAATATCTAGTACAACTGGTAATCTTGTTGTGCACGCCTCGATCTTACGGGCCGGGCCACCTCGGATGGTGCGGCCCATATACCATCTTGTGGTACCCGGGGGTGTATCCCCCACACTAGCACATAATGCTTGCTTCGATGGATTAGGCATTTGGTTTCAGTCTTGTTGGTGGGTACTTCGGCGCTGGTGAGGTACTTGATGAATTGTTCCCTCCAATCGGAGGTCGGCGAAGGTACTGTAAGTACCAGCTACTCGGTGGGGGGAATTTCTTGCACTTCCTTCTCTTCCTTGATAGACGATGTAAAGAGGTCTTGAACGAAGACCCTAGGCAGAATCGCAGCACAAGAGGAGCCTATCTTGGATAGGTGGTCGATGAGCTTATTTTGATCTCGTACCACATGGTGGTACTCGATACCGTAGAACTTCCCTTCAAGCTTCCTGATTTCGACGTAGTATGCATCCATCTTCTCACTGGAGCAGGACCAGTCTTTGTTGAGCTAGTTGATGACTAGCGCGGAGTCCCCAGATACCATTAGGCATTTGACGCTAAGATCAACGGCTATACGGAGTCCGTGGAGACATGCTTCGTATTTGGCGGCGTTGTTGGAGGCTGGAAAATGTATTCAAAGAATGTATTAGAGCTTATCCTTGGTCAGCGTAATGAATTGAATGCCAGCACCAGCACCGTTGACATTAAGGGCGTCGTCAAAGTACATCACCTAGTGCTTGGGACAAGTAGCGGGGATGGGCTCTTGGATCTTGGTCCACTCAGCGATAAAGTCAGCGAGCGCCTATGACTTGATAGTAGGCCTACTTCTAAACTCAATGGAGTAAGTGCCAAGCTCAATAGTCCACTTGATGAAACGGCGTTGGCCTCTTTGTTGCGGAGGATGTCCCCTAGAGGGAACTCGGTGAACACGGTGATCTTGTTGTACTCAAAGTAATGGCGGAGCTTGCGCGACATGATCAGGATGGCGTATAGCAGCTTTTGGACCTAAGGATAATGAGTTTTGGGCTCATTAAGGACCTCGCTGATGAAGTAGACCGGATGTTGCACCTTGTAAGTGTGCCTGTCCTCCTCATGTTTGACGACGATGGCTATGCTAACGATGCGACAAGTGGCGGCGATGTAGATCAATAGAGTTTCATCTCACCGAGGCGCCGTCATGATCGGAGGCTTTGTTAGGAACAACTTGAGCTGCTCAAAAGCTATGTCTACCTCATCTGACCAGAAAAAGCACTCGGAAGCCTTGAGGAGTTTGAAGAATGGTAGTCCCTTTTCACTGAGGCACGATATAAAGCGGCTGAGAGATGCGATGCAACCTGTAAGTGTCTCTATATCCTTGATGGACGTTGGCCGTTTCATGTTGGTGATGGCAGAGACCTTGTTGGGGTTGGGTTCGATGCTGCGAGTGCTGATGATGTAGCCCAAGAGTATACCGTATGGAACTCCAAAGATGCACTTTGAAGGGTTCAGCTTCCATCGGTACCTTTTCAAGCTGGTGAACATTTCTTCGAGGTCAGCGATGAGATTATTGGCAGTCTTGGACTTGACAACCACATCATCGATGTAAGCTTCGATGTTGTAGCGGATCTATTGATCAAGGCACATCTGGATGGCCCTTTGGTAGGTCGCTCTAGCATTCTTGAGTCCAAAGGACATGGTAGTATAGCAGTACGCCCCAAAAGGAGTAATGAACGATGTCTTGATCTGGTCTTCTTCCTTCAGGGAGATCTGGTGATAGCCGGAGTAACAATCGAGGAAGGAGAGCAGTTCACAGCCGGTGGTGGAGTCTACAACCTCATCTATCCGAGGCAGACCGAAGGAGTCTTTAGGGCAGTTTTTGTTAAGATCAGTATAATCAATGCACATTCTCCATTTTTTATTCTTTTTTTGAATGACAACAGGGTTTGCTAACCACTCAGGATGATACACTTCTTTTATGAATCCGGTAGCTAGAAGCCATTTTATTTCTACCCTAATAGCCTCCTTATCTGGCATGAATCATCGGAGTTTTTGCTTGATTGGTTTGGTGGTCGGTGAGACATTCAAGGAGTCCTCGATCTTCTCCCGTGGTACCCCCAGCATGTCTGCAGGTTTCCAAGCAAACACATCAGCGTTGGCACGTAGGAAGGAGACGAGCGTGCTTTCCTATTTGGGGTCGAGGTGAGCCCCAATCTTTATGGTCTTGGAGGGGTCATCGAGGCTAAGGCTGACCTCCTTGGTTTCCTTGGACTTGGCGGAGGCGCGAGGAGGCTCCAGTGATGGGATTTCTAGGTCATCGGTGGGCACCTTCTTGGCATCGGTGACCACACTGGCCATCTAGATGGAGAGGTCAGTGGCTTTAGCAAGGGCGAGGCTCTCTGTCTCATAGGCATAGGCAATGGAGAGGTTGGCCCACAGGGCTAGGACTCCTATAGGCGAAGGCATCTTTAGCACCAGATAGACATAGTGCGGTATAGCCATGAACTTGCCCAGAGCTGGCCAACCAAGTATGGCGTGGTAAGCGTTGTTGAAGTCGGTGACATAGAAGTTGATGTGCTCGACGCGATAGTTGCTTGCCATGCCAAACTATACTAGTAGGGTGATCTCTCCAAGCGGTTTGGATGCCCTACCAGGTACCACACCCTAGAAGGAGGAGTTGGAGGGTGTGAGATCTGTTATCCCGAGGCCTAGCTCCTTTGGGGCTCCGACGAAGAGGAGGTTCAGAGCGCTCCCACCGTCGATGAGCACTTTTCTGAAAAGCACTTTCTAGATGGTTGCATCAAGGACGAGGGGGAAATGCCCTGTGTAGGGGATGTCCACCCACTGGTCAGCCCTGCTGAAGGTGATGGGCACCTCAAACCAAGGGCGATAACTGGGGTTGGTGGTGGCATCTTTGGCATTGACGGTGAGCCCCCGGCGGGCGGTGAGCTTCCGTTCTCTTCTGCTCTCGATGGAGGCGAGGCCCCCGAAGATGGTGGCGACCACCTTATCATGATCCTCGAAGGCAATGTTGTTGCCCCTAGGTGGTCGGCGGCCTCTGGCTCCATCGTTGTTGTCATCTTCTAGCTTTTTGGCTTAGAATTCCTTAGCCAAGCCAAGGCAATCCTTCATCTTATGCTTGGTGTTCTTGTGGAGAGGGCACGGGCCATCGAGGATCTTCTTGTATTGCTCATCATAGTTGCGCTTGGCGCGAGGTTCATCAATGGCGGTGACGATGTGGTCTGGCCGGCGGCGGCAATATTGACCAGACTTGGATCCTTCTGGCCGATCACGGCCGCTGTCTCAATGATGACTGTGGTCGTCGTAGCAGCGGTCACTATGGCACCGATCGTTGGGGCGATCGTCGCTATAGTGAGTTGGGCGATGAGTGCTCGCATCCTTGTTAAAGCACACTTCTGCTTCTTTGGCGTTGGTGTACTAGTTGGCAGTCGTAATCATCTCACTAATCCCCATCGGTGGCTTGTGGTTGAACTTGGAGCGGAGGTCATAGTGAAGGAGTCCTCGAACGAAGGAGGTGATGACCTCTGCTTTCGTGATGTTAGGAATATAGTTCCTCATCTCGAAAAAGAGTCTAATGTAGCTACGGAGGAGCTCAAACGACTTCTGGTAGATGCGGTTTAGATCATGCTTGGTGCCCAGCTGAGTACATGTAGCCATGTAGTTGTCGGTGAAGACTTTTTTCAGCTCTTCCTAGGATCCGATGGATTCTAGGGCAAGGCTTGTGAACCAGTTAATCACGGTTGGCGTGAGCATGACAGGAAGATAGTTCTCCATGACACCGGTGTCTCCTCTGGCGGTGCACACAACAGTGGCGTAAGCCTATAGCCACCGTGTGGGGTTCATCCTTCCCTCGTAGGGCTCGACCCCAATGATTTTGAAACCACGGGGCCACTAGAGTGTTCGGAGTGCCCTCATGAATGCTGGGGGCCCTTTAGGGTTGTCGGCACCATGATCTACAGCATTACCGGCGTTGAGCGGCTCGAGAGCTGAGTCCGAGTTACCAAACTCCTACTCGTACTCTTGATGGTGACGTACTTCTTCTTCATGGTAGCCGAAACAGCGCTCGTTGATACGTCATCGTGTGTCTCGGAGATTGTTGAGGTGCACTTAGACGTCCTGGTCGACCTCCTGGTCGTGTTGCCGTGGGTGTTCGATGCGGTTGCCCTAGCTCCCCCCTGGAGGGGTTGTTTGTCATCGTGGTGCTGGTCGGTGAAATGACTTGGGCGGCGATCAGATCTTAGCGCGGCTAATCGGTGAATTGAGCTTGTGGAGTATGAAGGCCTCTAATCCTGGTGGATCTCGTTGACCTGGCAATGCACCGCTTTAAGCATGGCGATGACCTTTGCGACCTCTGATGTCTATGGGGGCCTGACGAGCTCTTTGGCGACCACAGCCAATTTGGCACTTGGGGTCCTATAGACATCGTGGCCATCAACATGGAGAAATTCATTGTCGAGGTTGTGGTGGAGTTGGCGTGGCCTTCCTTGCGAGTCAAGCTAAGCCTCAGCCATCGCAAGGGCAGCCTCGTTTGCTCGGTGTTGTGCATGGTTGGTATTCCTGTTGACGTGAGCGGCGTATTCCTCCTCGGTTTCCCCATTCCGAGAGGGGCTGTCGATGTTGACATTGAAGATTGTGCCTCCATGAAAGGGCAGGAAAGGAGGTTGCATGGTGGTGGTTTCAATGATAGTCGTCGTAGAGCCCTGGGACTTGAAGTCTGGATTCTCCTCTAGGATGGTTTGGAGGGATGCTCTGGGGCATCGGCCGATGTGTAGCATGTTGATGGCTGGTGGAGGCTAGTCGGTGGGAGGTTGGGCATCTCCAACCTGGTTGGTGAACTTGCCCCTTAGGGCATCTTGGTATGTGGTGACAACATTGGTGAGCCCGAAGGGTAGGGCCATAACCCTTGGAGTTTCCTGAGCAGCCTTCGGTAGATCTAGATCGGAGGGTGGTCGGCGCTGAACCAGAGTGGTCAGAGCTGATTCGGCGATGGAGAGGCAATCGATGAGGTTCTGGCCGACCTGATCGATTGATGTGATCATATCATCATTGTTGATTTGCCTCCTCTGGTAGTGGGGAATCAGGTGGCGAGTTGTTGATGAAGGCGACCTTAGAAGTGGTTCCAAGATTGGATCTATAGTCGCAGGCGTTGGGGTGATGAACGCAGTATCGATCTGCACCGACTCAATGAGCTCTCCGACTCTGTCAGCGTTGATGATCTAGGAGATCAATACGACCATGAAGATCTAGCTGGGCTGCAGGAGGGACAAAGAGCCTGCAGAAAATACCATCTTGTTCGACATGGAAATAGCGCGCACACCCCTACCTAGCGCGCCAACTATTGACAAAATATCGTCGGTAGTCCTCCGAGGGGTATCCCACGAAGGTAGATTAATCGGCAGAGATACGTGTAATCGAGAACAAGAAGGCAATAGAGACACATGAGTTAGATAGGTATAGGCCATCAGTATGACGTAATACCCTACTAATGTGGTCTGTTGGATTGTATTGGCTATTGTATGATATTGCATGAGTTTGGAGGGGTCCCTGCCCGCCTTATATAGTCCGGGTGGTAGGGTTATAAGTCGGTTAGATCTAGGAGATAACCGAAAAGTAATAATAGATTATAGGAATCATGGGATCATACATATCCTAATAGATCTCGTAGTATCTTTAGGATATCTTCTCGGTGTCTTGCGGGAGATGCCGAGTAGCGTTGTGCTCCACAAGGCTTCATCTTGTGGGCTGGGCCACCCTAGGGGGCACAGCCCATGTTGTCTACCATGGGTATCTAGGGTCTTGTCCCCCACACTTCTTGGTGAGGTCAACCAGATCTGTGTCTCAGTTGATAACAGAGGAGTTGTGGTGATAAGATTGTAGGGTTCGATCTTTCGATCTGAAACTCGATCAGTGTGTCATTCTCTGCCACAACAATAGTTACCTCTACCTGACGGAAGATCAGGATCCCCATCCCCTTTAGCTTGGATGATGCTTGTGCTCATGAAATGCAAGTCCCAAATGCATGCTTAACAATAGGGTGTTATAGCCCCTCTTGCTTATAAAAATCTCATCCCGAGATTTGAAAGACCTACCGATTTTCGTAAAAAGCGGGATAGACCTCACGTAGATAGTTCTCTTGTTCCCATGTGGCATCTTGTTCGCTTTGGTTATTCCACACCACTTTGTAAAACTTGATGACCTTGTTGTGTCTGTGGGAGGCCTATAATAAAGTCCATACTTATTTCCTCCTATTTCTAGCCTAGAATGGACAACGGCTGGAGCGGTCCACTAGGTTTCAGATGATCTGCCTTCACTCGGCTACAGACATCAGACCTAGCAACATAGGCTGCAATTTCCTTCTTCATCTTTGTCCACCAAAAATGGTTTTTCAAATCTTGATACATTTTGCTACTACCTAGATGGATAGACAACTTGGATGAATGAGCTTCATCTAAAATTTGATTTCTAAGTTGACAGTCTTTCGATACCACAAGTTGGTTTTTGAACCATAGCACACCTCTTTCGTCCAACCTAAAATACTTGGTTTCCTGTTCCTTCATCTCTCTCTTTATGTGAAACACACCTACATCTGTCTTCTGTAGTTCTATGATTTTGCTCTCAAGCAAACAACTAATAGTGATGTTGTGTAGCACAATAGGATGTAGTAGATTAAACCCATCTTCCAACAATGCTTCTAAGGCATTACAATGAGATTTATGACTAAGTGCATCTGCTACAACATTGGCTTTTCCCGGATGATAGTGCACTTCCAAATTATACTCCTTAATCAGCTCTAACCATCGACGTTGTCTCATGTTCAACTCTGGTTGAGTGAAAATATACTTGAGACTTTTGTGGTCAGTGTATATGTGACATACATTTCCCAAACAAGTAATATCTCCATATCTTCACTGCATGAACAACTATGGCAAGTTCTAAATCATGTGTAGGGTAGTTGACTTCATGCCTTCTCAACTACCTAGAAGCATATGCAATAACTCGACCTTCTTGCATAAGCACACAACCTAAACTTGCACCTGATGCATCACAAAACACATCAAAAGGCTTTTCAATGTCGGGTTGTGCCATAATAGGAGCAGTGGTTAGCAAGGTTTGCAGAGTGTGAAAAGAAGCCTCGCACTCTAGAATCCAATTAAACTTTTCATCCTTCTGAAGTAATCTAGTCATGGGCTTAGCTATTTTGGAAAAGTCAGGAATGAAACGACAATAATAGCCTGCTAGACCTAGAAAACTTCGAACTTCACGACCAAAGTCAGGGCCCTCCAATCCATGACCTCTTGTACTTTAGATGGGTCTACAGAGATTCCATCTTCAGATAATATATGACCCAAGAAAGGTACTTTCTTCAGCCAGAATTCACACTTGCAAAACTTTGCATACAATTTATGCCCTCTCAGCCTAGACAAGACAACTCTCAGATGCTCTACATGATCTACCTCATTTTCAGAGGAAATCAGGATATCATCGATAAACATGACCACAAACTTGTCAAGCTCGGGCATGAACACTGAATTCATCAAGTACCTGAAATAGGCGGGAGCATTTGTTAGTCTAAAAGACATGACCAAATACTCATACAAGCTGTACCTAGTTGAGAAAGCTATCTTAGGTACATCTTCTGGCCTGATCTTGATCTGGTGATAGCCTGACCTCAAGTCAATCTTAGAGAATACCTTTGCTCTTGATAGTTGATCAAACAAAATATCAATATGAGGCAAAGGATACTTGTTCTTTATGGTTACTGCATTGAGCAGCCTATAGTCCACACACATCCACAAGGATTTGTCCTTCTTCTTCACAAATAAAGCTGGACAACCCTAGGGAGACGAACTAGGTCAAATGAGACCTTTGTCCAAAAGCTCTTGTAGCTAAATTTTAAGTTTGGCTAACTCATTGGGTGGCATCCTATGGGGTCTTCTTGAGATAGGTGTTGTACCTGTCACTTACTCAATCTTAAATTCCACATCCCTATCTGGCGGCAAACCAGGCAATTCATCTAGGAATACATCAGGGAACTCGCAAACTACTAGAATATCACAGAGAGTAGTGGTTTGGATGGCACAAAACAAGTTTTGAAGATCAAAACTTCTGGGAAGTGGCACTAGGAAAGCACCATCCCCTTTAGGTTCACTCAACATGATGGTTCGAGTGGATGTGTCGATAAGAACTCCATGCCCACTCATCCATTTCATGCCTAATATCATATCTATGGCTAATCCTGGCAATACTATAAGATCCATAGTGTACTCCCGCTCTTGTATGGAGATGAGTACATCTCTGACTAATTGGTTTGTGGAAATAGTAGACCTAGCTGAACTTATACTACAACCACCCTTATTTACCTCAATTATCTTCTGATCATGTTTAGATGCAAATGTCTAACTCTTAAATGAATGAGAAGTTCTAGAATCAAATAAAACAATTGTGGGGTGTTTGTTTACAAGGAACATACCAGCGGTAACAACTTTTCCTGTGGGGATTTCCTCCATAGCTATATAGTGCACGTACCCAGGACGTGCCTTATAATTGGCTTGCTTTTGGTTGCCTTGATTCTAATTACTGCACTTTTTAGGATAGGGGCACTCTTTGGCCCAGTGGTCCATCTGATTGCAATTGAAGCATGGCTAGTTACTTCTTGGTCCTGTGGAGCTTCCTTTGTCTGTGTTACCCTTGGGAATGGCAATGGTGAATGCCTTGTGAAATAATTTCTGAGGTCGGCTAGACTGGGTGTTCTTCTGGGGAGGCCTAAACTTAGGTGCTAGGGGATGGAATTGTGGCCTTCCTATAATGGAAGCCCTTGACTGAGATGAGCCTAAGGCACCCACCTCAATGGCTCGCTTGTGGCCTTTTGCTGCTGCATGTAAGTTGTTCTGGTTCTCTTGAGTGAGGGCATCGCTGACAAATTAATTATATGTAGCACATCTAGAGTTGGCCATGGTTTTCATCAACTTGGTGCCAAGGCATCCCTTGAAGCTTTCTATCTTTTTCTCTTCTGTATCCACGAATGCTGGTTCATATCTAGACAAGTTGTTGAATGCATGCATATACTCGGTGAGAGTCTTTGTCCCCTGTGTTAGCTCCATAAACTCAGCGGCCTTCATCCGCATCAGCCTTGGGGGTATATGATGCCCCCTAAAGGCTGTCTTGAATTGCTCCCATGTAACATTTGCTCCATCAGGTAAGGTAGACAAATAATGAGTCCACCAGATACCTGTAGGCGCCTACAGTTGATGCGATGCATACTCGGCCTTCATCATTTCGGTGACCCTCAATAGATGGAACTTCTATTCAATAGTGTTCAACCACTCATCAGCCTAGAGCAGTTCTTCTGCCTCTTCAAAGATAGGAGGCTTAGTCTCTAGAAAGTCCTTGGATGTACTATATTGATTGGGTTGTAGCCCCTAATTTTGATGGCGGGCACGGGCAGTATTTTGTGAAATGAGGCATAGTGTTTCTTCCATTGCTCGCTGATTCCCCAAGAATTGCATGAAAAACTCATTCGCAGAAGGTGGCGGTGGTGGTGGTAGGTCACCATCATTGCCACCTTGGCTGGTACCTACCCCAGCGCGAGTGCGAGTCATCTGCAAAATTGCAACAATAAGTGATTATTGGGTGATGTCAAGAAATTGTAGAAGAATTGTGTAATCATGCCAAACTGAATTTACTGGAGACAATCTAAATTCATACAATAAACAGAGGCACAATAATTCATTCTCAAAACATGACATCACTAATTTGATCACTTATCATAATCACAATGCATTAAAATGCATGTCACATTTCACCAGCAAAACAAAACTAGAATTTCATTAGAGTTTGACCCATAGTGGACCAACATGCAAGGTTCGAATGTTACATTAACGATACATCTGAAGATCAAAACTTAAATCACATGTCCATTACATAAAATATCAAAAAAGATAAGGAGCTAGCGCATCTAACTAAGCATTATAGCTGAGTTATGCCTCGGAGTGGTCACTGTCAACACCGGACATAGCATTTGCGTCATCATTGTCCATAGGCACAAGTTGTTCTGCCTCTTCCTCTTCCCAACCATCATCTTCCAAGAACATTTCTAGATCTTCCTCTTCCGTGGCTACTAGGGGAGGAATAGGATTAAAGATATTGTTGAGGCGATGAACATCATGTAAAGCTCCACAATGGTGTTCTGGTGCTCCTGAATCTGATGCTGGTACTCCGCCTCCCTCTGATGGTAGTCATTCTCTAGCCGCCCAGCTAGAACCATAGTCCTAGTCCTAGCCTCCTCTCTAGCTTATGCAAGATGGTAGGCCTCATCCCTCTGTTGGATGGCCTGCACCCTCTAAGCATGAGCAGCCCATGTCTCTTCCTGTGCTGTGTTCCTATCTACAACAGCAATCTCCATCTGAGTCTGGAGGGCTCCCAATGTTGTATGAGCGTCATCAGTGTCACAAAGAGCCTCCCTAGCTGTCTTCTTGTGCTTATGCATACGCTTCTCCAGCCTTTGCTATACTTCCCAAGCTTCCATGAGCTTGTTCACATAGATGTTATAAGACGCTTGCCAGAAATAGCGGATGTCTTCTCGATTATAGAACATCTGCATGATAGCGAACATGGCACTCATAGAAGGACTCAAGCTCTATGCCCCCTCGTCATGGTCCCGCACCATAGAAACACGGTCATGCTGCCTCCAAACTACCATAGCTAGATCCACTTGAGGAATAGATCCCGCTACATTGTTGGTGAGTGAATCACCATGTTGCTGACATAGTGTGCTCAAGATCTCAAAGGCTTCCACTTGAGCACCTTCCCAAGGGGTTCTTCCCTCAGACTCCGCTTTCTAGCCCTGGTACTACAGTGCCCATGTACAAGCTAGGATGGACACTTGCACCTCAAACCATGGTTCCTCCTGCACATGCCTCTATGTTCAAAAGCATTGGGGCGGCTTTGTGTACCCCACAAAATGCAACACTCTCCAGTGCAAAGCAGGTGTGCCAAAGATACCCAAGAACGCCGCATTCCCTTCCAGTGGGTAATAGGCTGTCAGCTATAGTAAAAATGGTGCAACTCTCATGAGAACAACGTTATAATAGAAAAGAGTTACTTAACCGATAAGAACTTATAAGGGAAGGAACGATGCAAGTATGTAATGAATGATTTATCATGATGCATGCACGTTCCATACATCCTCACAAACTTAGGAAAATTGAAACTTCTAGCAAAATACACGGTGGCATACATACGTTCTCTCATAATATAATGTAATTAGTCGAGCTACACGTTTCGTTGTTAGCATACCTGCATAAGAGTTTCATTTCAGCCCAACCCCAATATTATATAAATATAGAAATGAAAATTTGGGCTCTAGGTTGAATACTAAATACTTCCATATATATACCCATATATATATACTTCCGTATCAAAGCTACCCGAAAGTAAATACATCCCATATATACGTATAATTATGCATGTACAGCCGTATCAAAGCTAACCCACAATTAAATACCTTAGTATATATATATGAGACATATATATACTTTAGTATCAAAGCTACCTCTCCCCTTAGACCGTACGCTCACATCTTGCGGTCATACCACTCATCATCTTACCACGGGCGTAGAGTCATTTGATCCATACATTACCACTCAATTGATTGTCATCCATACAATAGCATGCCATATGGATGACAAAAATAAAAACCCCCATGTTAGTACTTATTTAGCCACCTAAAATCCTTAACTGGACATAAGGAAAGTTATCACTGGCACACTTTAGATTCAAACTTCAGATTTAAACACCTATATATATAGCTATAAGTTGCCAAAAACTAGTTTTGGAAAACAAAAACCTTTGTTTTAAATACACATGTGGCAATTAATGTTAAATCTTGCTCTGATGCCAGTTGTAATAGAACCATCCAATTTATAAGAGCACAAGTATAATGGCAGCCCGCAAGCGATCACACTATCATACTTGAGCCCATATAAACCCGGTAGTCCGTCGAGTACCATGAAGGGTCTCAATTCATCGCCAACATACAACCAAGATCGTACATGATTCAACATACATGCCACATGTTACATAGAGTTCCTAAATACATTTCCATACATCAGAGTGCGATTAAAGTTATTACAAACCAAGTTCTAATAAAGTAGTAGTGGAAGCAAAGTAGTTTTTAAACCAACATCTCACACCATTGTTCAAATACTTGTCAGCCTGTGATCACAACCCACAAAAGAATCATAGATTAGATATATAAATAGAAGTACCTTGCCCGGGGCCTACTCCTCGTCCATAGCGGGATAGAAGCAATTCTTATAATAGCCATGGAAGACTGTATTACCTACAACAAGTGGGAAATAAACCCTGAGTACACGAAGGTACTCAGCTAGACTTACCCATCATAAACCAAAAATAAAGTGACTCCAAGGATCATGCAAGGCTTTATAACTGGAGCTAGCTTGACAATATTTTGCATAAAAAGCCACTAATTCAGCTATACATTTTATAATTGGGTCAACAAGTTAATTATAGCTATTTATCTCTAGATTAGCAACTAACATGTGCCAAACATGTGGTATATCATTTAGTAGCATAACAATAGTAACCATAGCCGGTGTAATAATTCCATATTCATCATAACCATCAAATTCCATAGTTCAATTACTACGATGTTAGAGCTAGTCAAGTTTCTCACTATCCGGGAGATACGGCGATTCGAATCGATTATAACCAGCTAGGCAGTTATTCCTAACACAAACCCAGGTCTACCAGCCACAGTAGCCATAGGTCACCTTTGGTACAACTCCGGTCCACATTTCGCGGGTTCGATCAGCACCACACAACCAGGGACAACTAGCTACCAGGACAATCTGGACTACCCTGCCCTTGGGCTCACGTCTAGCTCCCCACACATCCTTACTACCATCCAAAGTGTGCAATTCAATAGAACAAGGACCATCCTAAGTTGAGCTACTCGGCTTTACGGTCGGAACGAGTTATTCGGCCAGCTAAGTGAGAGGCATATGTTCAATCTCGACAAAAGTGCCAACCACAGTATGGTCCTTAATCGACATGGACGGGACCAACATAGCCAACCCAACACCACTGCATATAAGTTTCTGCCCAGTCTCCACTTAATAACACCCCATGGTTATTTTCCACGATAGCAAATATAGCCAACCGTGCTCCGATATTCACCTATATCTCATAGGTGACAGAAAATCACCCGACTTCTACCAGTCTAAGCGTGGCTAAGCATAGGTTCAATCCTTGACCTACATAGGGTTCAAGGTATATTTTTGGGTATGGTAGTTCTATGCATCAAGTGTTTCCAACCAACTCTCATGACCTAATGCATCAAACATAAAGGACTCAAGTTATATTTGTAAAAACATAGGAGGCTAAGAATGCTTTGGGGCTTGCCTTTCAGAAAGGAGGTAAGCCTGTGATCGGGGCACTTCGGTAATTCTTAGGAGCCTGCTCCTCGCCTTTGGGAGCTACCTGCTATGGTGCCTCCTGATTTCCTTCTGGCGATCCTATATGCATGAGCACAAAATAAGATACAAGAATGCACAGGTAAAGATATGGATGATATGATATGATGCATAAACATAAATGTCCTTAACAACAAGGTATTAGGGTGATAACAAGATTAACTTTCTTTTACTAAATAGATGCATATCTCCTCTCTAGTAACTAAACAAACATCCATTTAAAGCATTTTCTATACTCTAAGACAGCAGCTACTTGTTTTGATCATAACTGGAGTTATACAAATTGCCTACAAATTTCTTTTATTCATATTAAGGTGATTGAGTAGTTGTCTAGGTCAAATAATTCAATCTTTCAGATCTATCTAGAGGACAAGCAAATCTGATAGTAGACTTCTAATAGCTATAACTCTTAAACCATTAGGCCTATGACCATGAAATTTTAGGATAAGCTAAACGAGCAAATTATCTACAACTTTGTTATTAACAAGTTTCATAGAAGAGGTAATTGTCATTATGAATTTGTCAACACAACAGAAACTACTCATGCAGCCATTTAGTTGAATTATAAAGCAATAATTAAATAGCTACCTATCACCAATTACTTCCAAGCACAACTATTCATCTCAACAAATCATATGCATCACAAGCACCCTAGAAAACATCATGGTTAATTTATTAATTTTCCTTATATAACAGGGTAATTTAGAGGATAAATATTTCCATTGCTCAATGAATTCTGAGAAAATTACAGTGGGTTACCTATAACCCATTAGTCTACTATACAAATTTAATGCCATTTGGATAAGTATAGCAACCTCGACATAAATGACAAGTTCCGTAGGCTTATTTTAGCAAAAATAGTTTATCCTAGTGAAAAGTGTCAAACAACAGATTTAATATTTTTCTTACTTTCATCCTAGCATAAGAACACTGTGTAAAAATTTGCATGATCATAAGTTATGTATTTTACCCCAATTATTTTCACTAGAAATTAGCAATTATTTAAGATTAAATAGGATGACCATACTCCAAGTATGACTATTGTAGGTTTAGCATTTTTCCTAGCTAGAGCATGTCAACACAAGACTAGCCAAATTGGAATCACAATTTTTGCACTTCCCTAGCTCAAGATATGCATTTTACAAGATAGAATCAAATTTAAAAGCACTTATTTAGCTCAATTTAATTCTCCTAGAAAAAATATCCCAAACAGAAGGTTTAATATTTTTATCCGATATTACACTTCATGAAGAATCTAACAAAATTTGGATCACCCCATTTGGACACTCCTAACTCTAGATATGATTTTTGCAATTTTGCAACAAAATCTGGAAAAACAAAGAAAGAAAAATCAAATTTCCAACCGGGAGCTATAGATAGGTACACCCGGTCCATACACCCACGGTGCCTGACAGCGGTGGCCCGCAGGTCAATGGTCCCAAACGTCAGTGACCAGGAGCAGAGCGTGGCATTTGACCGGCGATAACTCGCCGACGGCAAGGTCACCGGCGGTAGCGTTACCACTGTCGTGTTCCCCTCAACATCTCACGTCGAATGAGGTAGGTCGTCGGAGCTCTCACTGTGATTGGCAATGGTGGCAACACTAATAGCAGCTCGGCGGCGGCGCACGGCGGTGCTCCGACCATCCCTGGCTGTGGTGTGCTTAGGGGAGCATGGCTATAGCATTGTGGTGACCTAGCGGAGATCTAGGGTTAGGATAGAGCCATGGTGGAGCGGCGGTGAGGTCCGGCCGCGTGCATGGCATCACGGTGGTGAGAGCGTGGTGGCAAGAGGCCGCGTTCTGGTCCTAGCTTATTTGTACTCACTAAAAGCCAGCGGCGTGAGCTAGACCTAGTCCTAGGCTATCCCTAACGTGAGAAGAGAGAAAACGAGAGAGCTCGGAGGAGCATGGCCACGCGCAAGCGCGAGCTCAGTGGTGCTTTGGTGATGGTCGCGGCGATGGTGAACTCATCCTGAGGCTTTACCTGGGCTTGATTGACGTAGCTAGCGGCACGGGAAGGTGGAGTGGCTCATGATGGAGCTATGGCCTAGGTGGATTGGGTGGTGGTGCTGCGTGGGCGGCGAGCGCTGCCGGCGGAGCGCGGCGGCGGTGACGGCATGGTGCTCTTCCGCTTTGGGACTTGCGAGAGAGCCAAAGAGAGGCAAGCGAGAGTGAGAGTGAGCGTGAGGAAGAGCGCATGAGGTCGATGCCTTTAGTGCCACCCCGACCATGGTGTGGGCCTGGCTTCGACGTACGGTAGCCACGCGGCGGCCATGGCCTGTGGCTGGTCGGCCACAATGCCAGCCAATTCAAATTGGCTAAGTCCGATGCAGGCCGTCTGAAACATGACTTTCAAACCCTTGAGTCTCCCAAACCATGATGAATTTTGGCAAACCATCTTCACCACTTTGTAGAGCTACATGAGTACTACAAAAATGCTTAAAGATGTTTTGCCTAATTCCCAATGGTTTGCAAACTAAAAATCACCAAAGGTAGCTACAAGGAAACTGAATCAGCTTTAGACTAACAAATTTTTGAGTTTCAAAACAACATTAAGTTGATTCTTGTGAGCCCTATTTAACCATGTTAGGCACTGAATTAGATCATGACCCTTAAACAAAGTTTGTTCCACATGACATGAACTAAAACTTTCATTTAGGTTCCACTACCATGCAAAAAAATCTATGCTATAGTTCAACTTTGGTCAAAGTAGGATCATGAAAAATGACATTTCAATGTAAACCAACACTTATAAGCAAATTTGGGCTAGGTCATGAATACAAACATTGTTCCATTTACCATCCTAGATATGTCTAAGGTGTTTTTGTGACCTCACAACCATCTCTTGCATTGGTCACCCATGATCACAAGCATATGTAAGTACATAAGCAACATCACATGTGATAAAGAGAAGGTGCATGACATGAAACTTCATATGCTCATGCTCGTGAATGCTTGGATGATGCTTGTGCTCATGAAATGCAAGTGCCAAATGCATGCTTAACACTAGGGTGTTACATTCTCCTTCCCTCCTCTCTTTGTCGATTGTTATTGCTACTACCGGAGATATGAGGAGTGCTAATGTTTTGGTAATATTCAACTAGAACTTGGGGCATTGATGTATACTATTATCAAGTTGTGGCCATTTCGAGGTTGGGGACTAGATTTCATTGGCTAGATTCATCCCTCGTCATCAAATGGACATCACTTTGTCTTGGTTGCTATAGATTACTTTACTAAGTGGAGCTAGGTTGTTCCTTTGAAGAATATAACACACAAGGAGGTAACTGAGTTTATTACTGAGCATATAATCAATACATTGATTCGTCATCCCTTAGACATTAACTATAGATCAAGGAACACCTTTTGTGTCAAAAGAGGTATGGGATTTCACTAAATTATATAAGATTAAGTTGCTCAATTCATCTCCATATTATGCTCAAGCTAATGGCCAAGCTGAGTTGAGAAATAAGACTTTGATCAAGCTAATCAAGAAGATTGAGGACAATTCCAGGAGATGGCCTTAGGTTTTGTCTGAAGCTCTATGTCTCATCGCATATTTGGACATGGTGATACCAAGGTTACTCTTTTCAAGCTAGTGTATGGGCAAGAAGTTGTGTTACACATCGAAGTAAATTTGGATTATATTGATTAGCAAAGCAAAATGATCTATGATGGACAATATTGATGAGGTGATCAAAAAGAGGATGCAAGCTATAAAGTATATTGAGAGACATGGCTCAAGTTGTCCAAGTTTATTATAAGAAAGTAAAAAGCAAATCTTTCCAAGTTGAAGATTTAGTGTGAAGACTATTCTACCTCTTGGGACGTAGAGCAACAAGTTTGGCATGTGGTCGACAAGCCAAGAAGGTCCATTGAAGGTGATCATAGTGATATTTATTAACTCATATATGATAAAAATGTTGCAAGGTGATTGTCTCCCAAGAGCAATTAATGGGAGATATTTGAAGAAATATTTTTGAAGTGTTTGGCGAGAAGCCTAAAGTGTTGACCTAGCAATGGTCAATACATGTATCTCCATTAAAAAAATATTGCCAATGTACACATCACCCTTAGATACTAAGTAGCCGATGAGTTGGACATCGTTGCTTGGTGATTTATATTTTTAGGTTCACCAAAATCACACCTAAAAATAGGGTGGCATATGCTGATAGCAAAAAGTGACCAATACGTGTAAAGCACTCTATTGTGACATTTATAGACACTAGATATGGCAAACAGATAAATCCACAAGCGCAAGGATGTCAATGTAGCTTTCACCCGGGAGTATTCCAAGGTTTGAAATTTCCATGGGGAACACAAAGTGGACTAGTTAAGAACTAAGAGTGTCCAAGGATAGAGCAAGGGTAAAAACAATAGGTAGAGAGGATATCTGTGGTTTCTATGAACTAAGACAAGACTAAGGAAAACTATATCACGATTGTATACTTTGGGGCATAGCCCACCTAGCAACCAGGAGGGATAACTAGACAAGGTCTGCTATGAGCCCTACATTTTGGATCGGTGGTACCTCGCGAGGGTGACTCTTATAGCCTCGTTGAATCCTCTGTAGTCCACCTCCCGTTTGTAGGCCAAGTAGGGCCCGGTTACAAAGGAAAGCATCCTCTGCTGGTGTCTTTTCCTAGTAATGTCCCCAGTTGAATAGTAGAAGACATAGCTTACCAAAGTCAGAACTAGAGAGCCTTAGTAATCCTATCTATGCTCCTATTTATCCTAACCATGTTGCTACCCTTAGTTAAGTTAGACCGTAGATAGTCTCACACGTTTCCCTGTGGATACGATACTTGGAATACTTCTGGGTAAGAGCTACTGTGGTATCCATGCGCTTGTAGATTTATCTGTGTGCATTAATAAATACCAACAAGCTTTTTCTGGCACCGTTGTTAGGGAAATGGTTGCTGAATTAACTACGAACCTAGCTTAACCTTGTATCTTTATTCTTTTATCTTTTATTCTTTTATTCTTTTACTTTTCATTATGTACTCCACTCCCATATATAAATTTGCTAAACCTACAAGCACATGCCTAGAGTCACCAAAATCTTTAGAGCCTATCCTAGCACCTGGCTATGAGCTATGCCTGTGTTTTATAAAATTGATTCAAGAAAAATGCTTCTCAAGAGAAGGCGATGAAAACCCATACTCAAACCTATGGGAGTTTGCATAGACCTGTGCATGCTTGTATATCACTGGCATGTCTGACAAGACCATAAGATGGAAGTTGTTTCTGTTCTCTTTAACGGGAAGAGCTAAACAATGGTATTGTCAAACCGTAGGAAGTATGCAAGGAGATTGAGAAACGTTATGCTCAAAATTTTATTTATGTTTCTTTCCCATCTCTTAACACATCATGGGAAAGTCTTGGCAAGAGGTTCTAAATTTTAGACAACTAGAAGAAGAATCTCTTGGCACATCATGGGAATGTATTAATTAATAGTCTTATCACCACTGGCCCCAACCTTGCTATTTCAGCCCCAATGCCCCTACAACATTTTTATATGTGTCTCAGCAAGGATTCTGTGCAATCCCTCAATCAAGCCTCTGAGGTGTGTTGGTATATTTAACACACACAGATAAATCCACAAGTGCACGGATACCATTATAACTTTCAACCGGAGGTATTCCAAGTATCGTATCCACAGGAAAACATGTGAGATTAACTATGGTCTAACTTAACTAACAGTAGCAATAAGGTTAGGATAAATAGGAGCATAGAGAGGATAACTAAAGTTCTCTAGTTCTTACTTGGGTAGGCTTATGTCTTCTACTATTCAACTTGGGACATTACTAGGGAAAGACACCAGCAGATAATGCTTTCCTTCGCAACCATGTCCTACATGTGCCTATAGACAGAAGGTGGACTACAAAAGATCAACAAAGCTATATAGTACAGACTATATAGATCTTATGTCACTCATGCAATCTACCACCTTCTGGAATGCAAGGTGCATCCACGATTAACCTAAATCTAAGCACCATGCTTACACTTATGATTAATACTCTACTCTCCCTAGGAAGAGAATAAAGCACTCAAAAGAGAGTCATGAACCTGAAGAACAATATAAACAAGATGCTTACTTGAATCAGAAGTTGATTATCAAAGATATCTCAAAGGTAAGCTCAAGTAGAACTTGGATCCACCAAGGACAAGCTGTAAAGAGAGCACCGATAGGTCGGCACCTCCTCCAAACTCTTCCCTCACTCTCTATCTCACTATTTCTATTCATAAGACTAGATCCTATAAAGGACTAATCTTCTCTTGATAGCTGGCTCTGATCCTAATGAGGAGAAAATGAATTAGGGTTTTAGGATGGCTCTAGGAAGGGTGGCAGGGGCTGGTATATATAGGCCAGAGCAGCCAACGTGATCCCTTGGATTAAACTGACTTAAAGGATGGCGTAGATGCAACCTAGGAGGCGGTGGAGAACCGACATAACAATGGGTGGCTAACATAGGGGCCCACAACTCGGGCGGCTTTTTGGTGGGGCTAGTCGGACCCACATGTCAGACACACAGGCTCTACTTTGGTGATTCACCTTCTGGAGTCTTCCCACGTCGATTATGCAGCAGAATTCTATAATTTCCTTTGGCGAATAGGTCCCCCTTGATGGTTTTCTAGATAACCCCTACTAAAAACATAGATTCACCAAAACTCATAGAATTTATTAGTCCAAACCCCTATACCTATGTTTGGTAATGGAATTAAGTATAAATACAGGTTATGTTGATGGTTTTATAATTGATGTTAGTGACCGTCAATAATTTCTCCCAAGCTTAACCTTTGCTAGTCCTTGAGCAAAGCTAAACTCATGAATGGATCAGGAGTTGCTATAATGCTTTCATGCCTCAAAAGTACACATGCGTTTAATCAAAAATTCTCCTCTGGATTAGAATAAACTGATCTGACTTTCAAACTTACCCATATTACCTTCAATCATGGGGCTTCTCAACCTTCACTTGGGTCTTGAGCAATTGAAAGACAGAATGATCAAGTCAAGCACTATGTCTCAAGTTCTTTGTTCTACCATTGTTCTAGAGTTTTTATAAGTTTTCAAAATAAAACTCAGAGATTCCATTGTATGACACTCTCAAGTCTCTCAATATATGTGGTATTTGTGGATCCTCACCAAGGCAATAAAAATGTTATGCCTTTTTCTCTTCCTACAACTAAGGCTTGTGTGGAGTTCATAGGTAGGGAGAAAGCTAGAGCATACTTGCAATGCATATATTGTAAAGTCAAACAATAGATCCAAAAAGAGTTGATTCATACAATCAAATCAAGATGTGCATGTGTGTGGATATATGGTGGCTAACCTAATTCTACTATGCTCCTTGAAAACATATCTCTCCTTTGAAACTTGGAAACATTTGCTAGAGAGCAGGGGCTATCTTATTCATCTCTTTTTCTCTTCTCTTCTTTTTTAGGCGGGAATTTAAGTACCCATTGTTTTAAATATCTCGGACACTTGTCCATTTTTTATCATCTCTCTTCTTCTTTTTATGAATAACTTTTGCATAGCCCCATGTCTCTTTTCTACAACAAAACTTTGAGAGATACCAACAAGAACTTGGAGCATTTATTTGGTGTGGATGGAGAACTTATCAAACATGTTTTTGTATTCACTCCTAGTGTAGGAGTAAAACATTTTTGGGTGGATCTAGATGGAAAGCATGTTCTTGCGCCTACCCCCAGTGTAGGAGTAGTCCATATTTGGGTGGTGTGTACATGATCTTGATTTTAAGAGTATGACAAATCTCTCATAAGGGTCACAAAGCTTGACAAAACTCAATGCAAAAACAAGCAGCATATATGTGGAAGTTTTCCTAGCCTAAATAGCATGTATGGCTCTAGTAGGAATTCAAGCTTTGTCATATAGGAACTCATCATGTAGCATTTCTTTGTTTTTCTAAAGATAAATCTCCCAAACTTTAGTGTCACTTGGAATAAGATAAACAACAGCTTAGACCTTCTCATATCATATCTGTCAATTACCTAGACTTAGATCAAGCATATGCTACCCACGAGTTTCAAGTTCAGAGTAAATCCTCATATCAATTCAGTCGTATCCAAAACTCGAGAGAATTCGAGGCTAAAAACTAGATACTTGAAAGGAATTACAATAGAGCAACTATTCATCATTTCCATTTAAGAGATTATTCTGAGTCCTCTTTATTTTATTCAGCTCTTAAAAACAAATTAAAGCAAACAAGACACATCTTTTATTTTGTTTTCAATTTTACCATTTTCTTAACTATTTAAAAGAAACTAAAGCTAGAACAAAGGGAAAGCATACTTACCTAGATACACGGGAGTGCTTCTCCCCCAAGCTAGCTCTTTCGGTGAGGGTTTGGTGTTTTAAGTCCTTCAAACTGGACTTCTCCTTATGAAGTTTATTGATCAAATACCTCGGTTTGCTCTAAAGAGGAGGATTCTTGTGGTGGTGCCTCTAATAGTGATGTGAACTTTTTTCCGCCAAATATGTCTTGGTTTTGAGTTTAGACTTTGGTTTGACAGGTTTAGAACACTTGTAGAAATTGGAAAGTCGACTGTCTTCCCCCACACTTTGCTTGGAGTGTGTCCTTCTCATAAAGACAAGGTAGAGATCAAGTGCATGGGCTCTGTTGGTGGGAAAACACCAACATAACCAAAATTTTATTCATTCCTCTCTAACCTTAGGCACATTGAATATGATGAAGTTGATGTTTATGTGCTTTGTTCAATTATGTCATGGGTGATAAGATTAGAAGATTGAGCATGCATGTAGCATTTAAGTTCATTTGCCCAACAGGTTGAGTTTCTTAACCCTTGGAAGGATTGTCTATCTTTACATAATGTATCGAACTTTATATGATTATGACTATCATTTTCTAGAGATAGGATGTGCAATATTTTAGCTCATTTGGTTAAAACTATGAGATCAAGAAAGTGGTGCTAGGAACAAGCTTAAAGAACAAGACATGTTGAGCTAATCAGGTCTGATCAGGTAAATTGTAACTCAAACATATTTGTTTCTTATTTATATGCCTACCAGAATCAAGGAAAAACTTTTTAAATAATGACCATTTACTTTAGGATGTTACCTTTGTCATTGGAGTGTAATATCACCATATGATGAAGGGTAGATGACTCATGATGGTCCTTCCCTTTTGCTTGAAGTTTTCCTTGTTTGGCTAGCTTCACAGTATGGGTTGTTCATGAGCTTTTTGTCTCCTAGATTGCACCTTTTCTTTCTCATCCTTTTGTCATGCCATCTTTCTGCTCTTCGATCTTTTGACACCTTGTTAGACCTTTTGCCTCACTCATTGTTTTATGCCTGCAAAGAATTAGTGGACAACACATACCCGAAGGACTATACAATTTTGAAACATGGGTTGTTTGTCCAGAATTTTGTAATTTCCCTCTATGCTAATGAAAAGATGGTTTTGGAATTACTTTAGTATAGAGATCATGTTTTATACAAGCATGGCTCAAGGCAAAGGTAACTTGCAGCAAAACACAAAGTGAATGAACTTTAGTACTTACAGTTCTTTCATCCATGTTGAATGAGGTATATAGTTCTGACATCTATAATGAAAGAGTTGAGCATGATTTAAAGGTAGAGACAACCAAGATTAATTAGCAATATGGCATAAGATTTTTCAAAGAAGCCCATCCCCTAGGCTTGAATTTTACAAGGTAAACTCAAGTTTGGATGGATGTGATTTAGTATTGCATGATGATTGGTTGGACATACCTTGAGTCGTCATCCTTCATTCTTTTTGCTTCAAAGCTAGAATGTTTAGTGAAAAAAATACCCGAAGGAATATTTTTACAATTATGTTTCTATGCTCACTTCACAAGGGCATTACAACAAAAAGTGAAAGATCATGTTATCTCCCAAAACTGCTTGCTTTAGGAAAAAAGCTCATCCTTAGGAAACCTTCTAATTGCACTCAAGTTGGTGAAGAGGTTTCCCCTCCAACATCAACCTTTGTGTATCTATCTCAAGATTCACACAACGAGATCTGTAATATTTATGATAAACATATGCATCTACAACCACCCTTTCAAAGTCTTTATGAACAAGGAGAATGAGGGGGTTGAAGATCTCAAATGTGGCAATGTTGGAGAGACCAATTAATTCAAGAGATTTCTCATGCGAGCATGGATTTGATGAGATGTTCATGAAATAACTTCCATACTCATTGATGTTATGTTCCTTTTCAAGCTTTAAGGGTGTTTCTTCATGAATGTCTATAGGTGAAAACATTATCTCCATCATTCCATGCCTATGACATTCATTGGACATTTTATTGTCCAAGATTTCCCATGGATTGGTGTCTCTCGGGTTGACCTCCTCTAAGGCCTCCTCTAAATTTGGATGAGTCATATTTATTAAATAGATTGATTTAAGCTCACCGTTTGGATCTAAACCAAGTTTGGATTCTACCCATAAGGCTTCGTCCTTGTCCATCTATTCTTTAGCAATGACATACAAGTTCTTAATACATTTCAGCCATTGTCATTGCTCTTTTTAGTCATCCTTGTGGCCTTCATGATTCCTATGCTTTGGTTGTCTTAGTAGATTTCTAGGGTCATCATGAGACTTAGGAGAGAGAGCATAAGAGGGGTCATCGGGGTCAAAGATGGGTTGAAAGATGGGTTTAGATGAGACATCTAATTTGAACATAGAAGGGGTCATCGGGGTCAAGGATAGGAAGGCTTCTAGATGGCTTAGATCTCCTTCTATGGCAATACTTGAAATGCCATCCTTGAATTCTTCCCAATGTCCTATGTGGTAATAAGGACACTTTCTAAGAGATCCCTTCTTAAGAGGATTTGAATTATATTCGCTCGAATGTCTCTTATGAAGATAAGAATTCAATGTTCTCCCAAAATCAGCATCAAAAAGATCATCCTCACAAGAAAATTCAAAAGATTGAATTTCTTCTTCCCTTGAAGGATTTTGGGGTATCGATGGTTTAGGATTGATAGCTAAATCTTGGGATTGGAGTGGTTGTGATTTGGCTATCAAAGCTTCCTCTTCTTGTTTGGGAGATGATTCCTTCTCTTCCTCGGGGAGTTCATTATGAATGCTAGTGCAGGGAGTCTTTCCACTAATTCTATCAAGCATAGATCTTGCTTCACTAGCAGTCAGATGAAGGAAAGCACCTCTAGAGGCGACATTAAGGGATTCCATGGAATCCTTGCTAAGACCCATATAAAAATGTTGAATAAGTATAGGGTCTTAAATGTCAAGGTCTGGGCCAGTGATGATGAGTTCATTAAAACAATCCCACAATGTACCAAGAGATTCTTCTTCTAGTTGTCTAAAATTTAGAACCTCTTTCCAAAGGCCGACTACTTTAGAGATGGGAAAGAAACATAAACAAAATTTAGAGCATAACATTTCCCAATCTCCTTTCATACTTTCTAAGGTTTGACTATACCATTATTTAGCTCTTCCTATCAAAGAGAACGGAAACAACTTCCATCTTATAGTTATATCAAACATGCCAGCGATATGCAAGCATGCACAGGTCTGTTCAAACTCTTGTAGGTGTGAGTATGGGTTTTCATCGCCTTCTCCCAAGAAGGATTTATCCTAAATTGATTTTATAAAACACAGACGTAGCTCATAGCCAGGTGTTAGGATGGGCTCTAAAGATTTTGGTGGCTCTAGGCTTGCGCTCATGGGTTTAGCATATTGATAGATAGGAGTGAAATCCATGCAAAACGAAAAAGTAAAATAAAGAATAAAGATAAAAGGTTAAGCTAGGCTTGTAGTTAATTCAGCAACCGTTTCCACGGAAATGGCGCCAGAAAGCTTGTTGGTATATTTAACGCACACAAATAAATCCGCAAGCACACAGATACTGCTATAGCTTTCACCCGAAGGTATTCCAAGTATCGTATCCACAGGGAAACATATGAGACTAACTACGGTCTAACTTAACTAAGAGTAGCAACAAGGTTAGGATAAATAGGAGCGTAGAGAGGATAACTAAAGTTCTCTAGTTCTGACTTGGGTAAGCTTATATCTTATACTATTCAACTAGAGATATTACTAGGGAAAAGACACCAGCAGAGGATGCTTTCCTTCACAACCACGTCCTACGTGTGCTTATAGACGGGAGGTGGACTACAAAGGATCAATGAAGCTATATAGTACAGCCTATATAGAACTTATGTCACTCACACGATCTACCACCTTCTGGAATGCAGGGTGCATCCACGATTAACCTAAGTCTAAGCACCACGCTTACACTTACGAGTAATACTCTACTCCCCCCTAGGAAGAGAATAAAGCACTTAAAAGGGAGTTGTGAACCTGAAGAACAATATAAACAAGATGCTTACTTAAATCAGAAGTTGATTACCAGAGATATCTCGATGACAAGCTCAAGTGAACTTGGATCCACCAAGGTACAAGCCATAAAAAGAGCACCGATAGGCTGACACCTCCAAACCTTTCCCTCACTCTCTATCTCACTATTTATATTCATAAGACTAGATTCTATAAAGGACTAATCTTTTCTTGATAGATGGATCTATTCCTGATGAGAAGAATATGAATTAGGGTTTCAGGATGGCTCTAGGGAGGGTGGCAGGGGTTGGTATATATAGGCCGGAGCATCCAACATGAGCCCTTGGATCAAATCGACTTAAAGGACGGCCTAGGAGGCGGTGGAGAACCAACATAACAATAGGACACTAACATTGAAGGCCCACAAGTCGAGCGGCCTCTAGGTAGGGCCAGCCAGCCCCACATGTTAGAGACATGGGCTCTGCTTCGATGATTCGCCTTCTGGAGTCATTTAGAGTCTACCCACATCGATTACACGGTGGAATTCCGTAATTTCCTTTGACAAATAGGTCCCCTTTGACGGTTTTCTGGATAAACCCTACTGAAAACATAGATTCACCAAAACTCATAGAATTTATTAGTTTAAACACATATACCTATGTTTGGTGATGGAATTAAGTATAAATATAGGTTATGTTGATAGTTTATAATTGATGTTAGTGACCATCAACAAGGAGCTTTTCTTTATTTGTCTGCTAGTGAAGCAAGGTCTAAGCTTGATAGAATTAATGAAAAGATTCCCTACACTAGCATTCATAATGAACTCCCTGAGGAAGAGAAGGAAGCATTCCCGACCATGTAGAAGAAGTTTTAATAGCCAAATCACAACCACTCTAATCCTAAGATTTAGCTATCAATCCTGATTTATCAATACCCCAAAATCTTCCAAGGGAAGAAGAAATTCTACCTTTGGAAATCCCTGTTAAAATTGAGGATGATCATTTTGATGCTAATTTTGGGAATAGTTTAAACTTCTAGTTCCACAAGAGGCCTTCGAGCGAATATAATTTAATTCCTCTCAAGAAGGGATCTCTTAGAAAGCGTCCTTATTCCCATGTAGGACATTGGGAAGAATTCAAGGATGGCATGTCTAGTAAACCCATAGAAGGAGAGCCAAGTCATTTAGAACCACTTCCTATCTTTTCCCCTTCTATGCCCACATTAGATGTCTCATTCAAACCCATCCATGACCCTGATGATTCCTCTTATGCTCTTTATCCTGAAACTCATGATGATCCTAGAAATCTACCAAGACATCCAAAGCATAAGAGCCATGAAGACTACAAGGATGACCAAGAAGAGCCACAACAATGGCTGGAGGATATTAAGAACTTATGTGTTGTTGCCATTGAATGGATTTATGAGGCCTTGGACAAGATCAACCCAAGAGGACCAATCCAAGGGCAATCTTAGACAATAAAATGATCAATGAATGTCATATGCATGGAATGATGAAGATAATGTTTCCGCTTATAGACTTTCATGAAGAAACAACCTTGGAGTCCGAAAAGGAAGATGACATCGATGAGCATGGAAGTTATTTCATAAACACCTCATCAAATTCATGCTCACATGAGAAATCTTCTAAATCAATTGGTTTGTCTAACATTGCCACACATGAGATCTTAAACCCCCCTCGTGCTTGTAGATGCATATGTTTATCATAAATATTGCAAATCTCATTGGCATGAATCTTGAGATAGACACCCAAAGGTTGGTGTTGAAGGGGAAACCACTTCACTAATTAGCAACACAATTCGAAGGTTTCCCAAGGACGAGCTTTTTGTCCTAAAACAAGCACTTATAAGGAGATAACATGAGTTTAATTTTCAAGTTTCGCTATAATGCCCTTGTGAAATGAGCTTAGAAATATAATTATGAAAATATTCCTTCGTATATTTTTGCCACTAACCATTCTAGGTTTGAAGCAAAAAGAATGAAGGATGGCGACGCAAGGTATGTCCAACCAATTATCATGCAATATTTAATCACATCCATCCAAACTTGATTTTGCATTTGCAAAATTCAAGTATGGGGGATGGGCTTCTCTAAAAGATCTTATGCTATGTTGCTAATTTTGATTGTCTCTACCTTTAAGCCATGATCAATTTTCTAAATAACAATTATGCTCTTCCATCTCCACTTGAATAAATCTCTATAATGCTTTCATGCTACCTTTGTTTGCTATAGTATGTTCAAGGTTTGGAGTATGTTCATACATCTCATAAATTAAGCACGGTGCTTAGTTTAGGAGTGCTGATCTTACTTTTAAAGGCTTTTTAAATTAAGCATGGTGCTTAGGTTAAAATGTTTTCCTAGATTAAATTAGACATGGTGTCTAGTTTGATTTTTGAACCAAGAATATGCTATAGTAGATATTGGTCATTTTGTCATACTAACCCCTACAGGAAACTCTCAAATCAATTTAGGTAAGTCACGAGATGAATTCAAATCAGAGATAAAACAAGGCACATGATGAACTCTAATAACATTGCACAAAGAAGTTGCAGCTCATTCATCATGGATAGAGGAACTCAAGTCTACAGCTCCAATGAACAGCATCTCATCAACCAAGAATCAACAAGAAAACAAAGAGAGGTTGACAAGAGAAGAACATGCAACTTGTTGCATCCGCATCTCCTGGATCATATGATACAAAGAAAAGCTAAATGCAAGGAGAGGTATTGATCAACGGACCTAGTAAACCCTCACCAATAGAAGATCATTTGTGAAAACAAATCATTGAGGCTTAAAACAAAGAGTGGGGTAGAAGGTCCAACAAAATGGCAAGATCGAAGAGTAGAAAGATGACATGACAAAAGGATGAGAAAAGAAGGGTGCAATCTAGGTAATAAGAAGCTCATAACTATGAGGCTAGCCGAACAAAGAAAACTTCAAGCAAAAAGGGAAGGACCATCACGAGTCATCTACCATTCGTCATGTGGTGTCATCACGCTTCAATGATGAAGGTAACATCCTAAGGTAAATGGTCATTATTTAAATAGTTTTTCTTGATTTGGGTAGGAACATAACTAAGAAACAAACATGTTTGAGTTACAACCTACTTGATCCAATCTGAATTAACTCAACATGTTTAGTTCTTTAAGCTTATTACTAGCACCATTTTCTTGATCTCATAGCTTTAACCAAATGAACTAAAAAACGCACATCCTATCTCTAGAAGATGATAGTCATAATTATGTAAAGATTGATACATTATGCACAGATAGACAATCCTTCCATGGGTTAAGCAATTCAACCCTTTTGGCCAAATGTACTTAAATGCTACATTCACATTCAATCTTCTGATCTTATCACCCATGATATAAATGAACAAAGCACATAACGTCAACTTTATCTTGTTTGATGTGCCTAAGGTTAGAGAGGAATGAATAAAATTTTGGTTATGTTGGTGTTTTCCCACCAACAGAGCCCATGCACTTGATCTCTACCTTGTCTTATGAGAAGGACACACCTCAAGCAAAGTGTGGGGGAGTCAGTTGATTCCCCAATTTCTATAAGTGAAAGTTCTGAACCTGTCAAACAAAAAAAATAAACTCAAAACTAAGACAGGTTTGGTGAAAGAAGGTGACATTACCATTAGAGGCATCATCACAAGAACCCACATCTTTAGAGCAAACCGAGGTACTTGATTAATAAACTTCACGAGGAGAAGTCCGGTTCGAAGAACTTATAACACCGAACCCTCACTGAAAGAGCTAGCTTGGGGGAGAAGCATTCCTGTGTATCCAGCTAAGCATTCTTTCCCCTTTTATTTTTAGTTTCTTTTAAATAGTTAAAAATAATGAATGAAAAACAAAATAAAAACTTTTTTATAGTAATAATGTGAGATCTAGTAAAATTGAAAAATAAATAAAAAGGTGTGTCTAGTTTGCTTTAATTTGTTTTTAAGAGCCGAATAAAATAAAGAGGACTTAGAATAATCTCTTTATGGAAATGATGAATAGTTGCTCTGTTATAATTCCTTTCAAGTACCTAGTTTTCAGCCATGAACTCTCCCGAGTTTTGGATAAGATTGATTTGACCTCAGAATTTGCTCTGAACTTGAAACTCGTGGGTAGCATATGCTTGATCTAAGTCTAGGTAATTGACGGATATGATATGAGAAGGTCTAAGCTGTTGTTTATCTTGTTCCAAGTGACACTAAAATTCTAGAGATTTCTTTTGAAAAAATAAAAAAATGCTACATGATGAGTTTCTGTATGACAAAGCTTGAATTCCCACTAGAATCATACATGTTATTTAGGCTAGAAAAACTTCCACATATATGATGCTTGCTTTTGCATTGAGTTTTGTCAAGCTTTGTTGACCCTTATGAGAGATTTGTCATACTCTTAAAATCAAGATCACGTACACACCACCCAAATATGAATTACTCCTACACTTGGGGTAGGCACAAAAATGTGCTTTTTATTTAGATCCACCCAAAAATGTTCTATCCCTACACTGGGGTGAACACAAAAACTTGCTTGTTAGGTTTCCCATCCACCAAATAAATGTTCTAAGTTCTTATTGCTATCTCTCAAAAGTTTTGTTGCAAGAAAGAGGCATGGGCTATGCAAAAGTTGTTCATAGAAAAAAAAGAGAGAAAAAAAAGAGTTGAGAAAAAAGGGACAAGCATCCGAGATATCCAAAACAATGGGTACTTAGATGCCTGCCTGAAAAAAAAGATGAATAAGATAGCCCCTGTTCTCTAGCAAATGTTTCCAAGTTTCAAAAGAGAGATAAGTTTTCAAAAAGCAAAGTAGAAGTAGGTTAGCCACTATATATATCCACCATATATCCACATACATGCACATCTTGATTTGATTGTATGACTCAACTCTCTTTGGATCCATTGTTTGACTTTACAATATATGCATTGCAAGTATGCCTAGCTTTCACCCCACCTATGAGCTCCACATAAGCCTTAGTGGTATGAAGAGAAAAATGCATAACATATTTATTGCCTTGGTGAGGATCCACAAAACCACATATATTGAGAGAGTTGAGAGTGTCATACAATGGAATCTCTAAGTTTTATTTTGAAAACTTATAAAAAAACTCCGGAACAATGGAGGAACAAAGAACTTGAGACATAGTGCTTGACTTGATCGTTCTGTCTTTTAATTGCTCAAGACCCAAGTGAAGGCTAAGAAGCCCCATGGTTGAAGGTAATATGGGTAAGTTTGAAAGTCAAATTAGTTTATTCTAATCTAGAGGAGAATTCTTGATTGAACATCTATGTACTTTTGAGGCATGAAAGCATTGTAGCAACTCATGATCCATTGTTAATATTAGCTTTGCTCAGTAAGCTTGGGGGAGCTTGTTGACGGTCATTAATATCAATTATAAACCATCAATATATCCTACATATATACTTAATTCCATCACCAAACATAGGTATAGGGGTTTAAACTAATAAATTCCATAAGTTTTGGTGAATCTGTGTTTTTAGCAGGGTTTATCCAGAAAACCATCAAGGTGGACCCAAATGTCAGACTTAATCACGCTTAACCACGGTGTAAACAACTCTAGAAGACTCTAGAACACTCTAGAAGGCAACCCACCGAAGCAGAGCCCGAGAGGCTATCAAGTGGGTCCGACCGGCCCCACCTATAGGGCGGCTGGCCTGTGGGACCCATGGATCAGCCCCTCCTTGCTACATCAATTTTTCCACAGCCTTAAATATCGTATCTATCCCATTTATTCCCTAATTTATATCTTCAGGATTAGAGCCAGCAATCAAGAGTAGATTAGTCCTCTATAGGATCTAGTCTTATAAATAGAAATAGTGATATAGAGAGTGATGGAATAGTTTGGAGGAGGTGCCGGCCCATCGGTGCTCTCTCTCTATGGCTTGTACCTTGGTGGATCCAAGTTCTATCTGAGCTTGCCTCTGGGATTTCTCTAGTAATCAACTTCTGATTCAAGTAAGCATCTTGTTTATATTATTCATTAGGATTGTGACTCTTTTGAGTGCTCTATTCATATTCTAGAGGGAGTTAAGTATTAATCGTAAGTGTAAGCATGGTGCTTAGACTTGGGTTAATTGTGGATGCACCCTACATTCTGGATCGGTGGTAGCTTGCGAGGGTGACTCTTATAGCATCGTTGAATCCTCTATAGTCCACCTCCTGTTTGTAGGCCAAGTAGGACCCGGTTATGAAGAAAAGCATCCTCTGCTAGTGTCTTTCCCTAGTAATGTCCCTAGTTGAATAGTAGAAGATATAGCTTACCAAAGTCAGAACTAGAGAACCTTAGTAATCCTTTCTACGCTCCTATTTATCCTAACCATGTTGATGCCCTTAGTTAAGTTAGATCGTAGTTAGTCTCACATGTATCCCTATAGATAGGATACTTGGAATACTTCTAGGTGAAAGCTACAGTGGTATCTATGCGCTTACAGATTTATCTATGTGCGTTAATAGATACCAACACCGGGTGAAAGCTACAACGATATCCATGCGCTTACAGATTTATCTGTTTGTGTTAACAAATACCAACAAGCTTTCTGGCGTCGTTGCCGGGGAACGGTAGTTGTGCTAGTTTTGAACCAAGTTCGTTCATGTATCCTTCTTTTTTTACAACCACCATCATGTTTACCACATGGATTCCGCTCCTATATATAAATTTTTCGCTCCAATGGTGAATTATTGGAGCCTCCATAATCATCACATCCTATCCTTACATCTGGCTATGAGCTTCGCCCTGCTTTCATAGCCATGGTTCAGGAGCAAACCTTCTCTGGAGAAGAAGGTGAAAATCCATATGACCACCTTTGGGACTTTGAGCAATTGTGTTCATGCTTGAATGTTTCTGGCATGACACATGAAACCTTAAAATAGAAATTGTTTCCGTTCTCCCTTTCGAAGAGGGCGAAACAATGGTATGCTCATACTATAAGAAGTGTAAATGGAGAATGGGGTGAACTTTGAGGCAGATTTTGTCTTGCTTTCTTCCCAATTTCTCGGATTATCACTCTTCGTCTCAAAATCCTTTCCTTTCATCAAAAAGAGAAAGAAACTTTAGGAGCAGCTTGGGCAAGATTTTCAAGTTTAAACATATCCGGCCTAGATTTATCTATACCTAACCATGTCCTTTTACAACACTTCCATCATGGCCTTAGCAAAGAAGCTGCCTGTTTCCTTGATATCTTTTCAGTAGGGTCGTTCTAACATAAATCCATTAGTGAAGGGAAAGCCATCCTTGAAAACACCCCTTACACTGATATCTACGATGAATTCCCAGAAGAGGAAGTCGAGTCAAGCCCTGAACCAAAAGAGGAGGCACATGCAACTAAATTAAAAATTCCAATTCATCCTGCTCATAATTTGGTTGCTGAAAAACTTCCTGATAAGGGAACACAAAACCAACTAGAGGATGATGAAAAATCTCCTTTAGAGCTTCCCTTTGAATTTGAGGAAGATCTCTTTGAAGATTATGGAAATACCTCAAATTTGCCTATCCAAACGAGACCTATGGCACATACCACTCCATCAGATCTGCACAAAGAATCTGTTCTCATAGAACACATCAAAAGCCTTTTGGCGGTTATGAGTTACGAATGGCTAAAGGTAGCGGAGTTATCTCCACATGTAGCTCGAATCACCTCTCCTTCAACCACGCTTCTATGCCAAATTAAGGGGTTTGCTATGGAAATCCTATATAATCCTTTTATCGGGATAAACATTATTTCAAAGGCATTAGTCAAAACTCTTTATCTCGACACATCCTTAACCCCATCTCAAAAACTTCTACAAAGCCCATCAGGTTCTATTCTTGAAAGCCATGGGGTCTTAAGGGTTGTTCCTGTCACAATCAATAGCTCTGAGATATGTCTAGACTTTCACATTTATGACATCTCGGAGATTCCTCTCTTGATTGGCAGACCAATCATGAGACTTCTATAGGAAAAACCACTATGAGGTCATTTAGACTTCAAGGTTGGGAATTCCACTATCAACATTCCTCTTGCTCGTTCTATAAACACGATATTGGAACCCAAACCCGAACAACACCCTTTTGAGGTGTTAATGGCGTCTCTAGAAGAGATGGCACAACCAATCCTCGATGGTGAACACTTCATTCAAGAAGAGGAAGAGTTGGCAGCGCCCATTGAGTTAGATAAAAATGAACAACCTTCACCTCCTTCGATAGAACTAAAACCTCTACCTCCAAGTGTAACAACCTAGGTTTTTGTGCAACCAAAAATATGAACTTTTTAAAATATTTCCTTCAATGTGTGAATCATGTAGTCTTTAGGTCAAGCCCAAGTCAAACCGAGGAAGGCTTACTAACTAATCGGTGCATTCATATAGAATTGATTGTAGGAGTGTGTCGTTGTTCTTGAGTTGGTTTCGGGCTTTGAGTTTTGTTTGGAGTTTGGAGTGCACAAACTATAGCAAAATCCTCTCCCTGAGTTCCCCTCATTAAATCCATCTCAAATCCGTAACAAATTCATTTCAAATCCCTTTGATTTCCCTCTTGTATCATCATAGAAAAATGGAAAAAACCCTCTCTCTTTTTCTCCAAGAGGAATTGGAAAAGTCCTTTTCCCCCTCCCCTTGAACTCTTCTCAATCCCCTTTTGATTCCATCTCAAATTTCCTTAAGACATGAAAGGAAAATCTATTTTCCTTTTTCCCTTCTAAAGCAGCCCACCAGCGTAGCCCACCTCCTCTCCTTTCTTTTAGCCTGACTCGCCTTCCTCCTAGACCAACCAATCCCCTTCCTCCCTTCACCCACAGCCCAGGTCACCTCCTCCTCACCCTAGCCCAACAACGCCGTAGCCAAACTCGTAGGCCCAACCCTCCTCATGCCCTAAGGCCCAGCTCGTGCGGCCCACCAGCGAAGTCACCTAGCGCCTTCCCCTTTGGCCCATCTCATGGCCCACCAGGCCAGCCCATGCGCACCCTCACCCAAACCCTAGGGAGCATACCTACACAACCTAGACGCTGCCACCACATCGGAATAGAGCCCCTGAGCTCATGACTCTGCCCCGCGCCCCCTGCTCCACCTCCCGATGAACGTCGTGTGGCCACTGGTATGGAGGCCAAGGCATCCCGCCATCCACACCATGGAACCCTAGCGGCCACACCCCTTAAATACCCTAGCAGCCACGGTCTGCTCGGCCTCTCCCTGTAGTCGCCGCCATCCTACCTACTCCCTTCCCTCCCTTCCTACTCGCCCGTGGAGACGGCCACGCCATTGGTGTCCATCGTCGGTGTTATTGTACACCACCTCGCCCTTGTCGATGTCGTGGTGTGCACCGACAAGCTGACATGGAGCTTGCCTTGCCGCCATGGCCTTGCCCTACCAACCATGCCACCACCATGAGCTCCATCCCCATCCCATCGCAATGTCGACCGTGAGCGCCACGCACCCCGTCTAGCTCGTCCGTGATGATGACTGTGAGCCTCGCCCTCACTGTGAATCACTCCACCATGCCAAGGCAGCCCTAGACCACCACCACCATGAGCCAAGCAGCATCGCCCTTCCTTCATCACCGTGCTCCACCTCAACCTTGTTTGGAGCACCCGCAACCACGGCAATGGGCATCCTCTACCTCGCCGACCTCAACACTGTGCCAAGCGGCACCGACTGCTAGGCAGCTCGTCGTAGCAGCTGGGCCGGTTGGTTCTGTCTCCAGCGCCGGCCTTGCCTACATCACCATAGCCGCGTCATCAACCTGCACCGCCGAGGCCACGACATCGTCAACCACGCCATCGAACTCCTTCACTGATGCTCCCTACCTCGCCCCTATGACCTCGACCACCCACCTAGAGTAGCAGCTACCACACCACATCCCCTCCACGTCATCCTATAGAGATCACCACTGGGATCTGCCTCCATCTGCAAGCAGAACCGCAAGCTCGGCAACCCCGACGTTAAGCCTTCCTTTAGCCTAGGTACACTACTATAGAATCGATTTTTAGGGGCGGCTCATAACCATTTGTAGGGGCGGTTTGGCCAGCCGCCCCTACCAAACCATCTCTACAAATCTTGCATTTGTAGGGGCGGTTCCCAGGCTGCCCCTACAAATCGATTTGTAGGGGCGGCTCGTATTACCAGTCGCCCCTACAAATCTATTTGTAGGGACGGCTCATATTACCAGCCGCCCCTACAAATTGATTTGTAGGGGCGGCTATAGTACTAGTCGCCCCTACAAACAAGTATTTGTAGGGGTGGTTTAATCTAGAACCACCCCTATAGTACGTTTTCCAGCTAAAAAAATTCAAATTTACAATTCAAAATTGCGTTGCCGAACGTCCTGCGACCAACGTTCCGAACTATGTTCGCATTGCCGAACGCCCCGCGACCAATGTTCTGAACCATGTTTGCTTTGCCGAATGCCCCGCAACCAACGTTCTGAACCGCGTTCGCGTTGCCGAACGCCCCGCGACCGCGACTACGAGCACAAGAGTATTCTATAAACTACAATTACAAGTCCAATTCACAAGAATATATACAATCCATCATTAAATATACAAATTCCATACACATTCTTATCAACGTCCTAGAGCTAGACTTTCAGTCTCACGATAGTGTTGGTACTGAGGATTTGTACCTAACTCAGAGGTCATGGTAGGTGCCTCTAACGTGTACAATCTGGTCCAATATGAAGTTGCAAAGGTCGCCGATGAGCTCTAAGAGTTGGTCATCCTTGTATGGGTCTCTTTTCATTCCTTTCTCGTCTCTCCACTACAAGAGAACAAGTTTCAGTTTAGTATTTCATACCATGTACAAAGTTTTTATACTACGGGTGAAGAGGTTCAAACTTACCCTTAAGGGGTGTCTCCTATAGGCACTGGTGTTACTCATCATAGAACATATATAGTATCCACAATGTACACTCCCAGGCCTCTGCTTGGGGCACTGTGTGTTTTGCATATGAAAATGTTAAGTAATGCTTTTGACAGCCATGTAACGGAGTACTAAAGAAGTAAGTTACACTTACCGCACATAGTGTTTTTATAGCCAGCTTTTCCTTCCTTGCTGGATCATGCCTTCCGTGACGATTAGTGACATAGAACCTAAATGCCATGTTCGAATTATTTTAGCAAATACAACTTGTTAGAATCCAAAAGTGAACGTTACAAGTACGTATACAAACATATAAGCTAATGAGGATTGTCGATATGTATACGTCTTGAGAATCGATATGAAGTCTTTGTATGTCACCGGGTCCCTATCTATTGAATCAAAGACCTATGCCATGCTCCTCCTAACATCGACGGCTACACAAATCCAGTGGTTGCTGCATGGATTTAATCATAGAACTAGATAAGCCCTTTTGCATTGAATAAAATATATTGAACAAAGCTTTAAGTATAGAGTTGAACTTACTCGAAGTTGTATGGTAGCCATATAGTAGAGTGTTGTTGGAGAGTTTTGAAAGCCAGGGCAATGTATGCCGCAACCTTAAGGGACTCTTCCCTTAGTTTCGCTGTATGGATGTGCTCTTTCTCCCGAAGAGTCTTTCCAGCAGCTAGCTCTTTGGCATCAAGTAGCCACCGTTGAGGATAATTAAAATTTGTTTGTGCTATAGCTTGAGGGTCTATATACCTGGCTTTCACACTTGGCATTTGTTTGACAATGTGCACTTGCATTCTACAAATCATGGTGTGGGTTAGTTACACCAAAATTCAAAGATTACATTCATATCGGGAGGACAAGGACTTACAGGCACCACGTGCGAATTAGATTTATCTCCATTTCCCCTAGGTGAAAGCATGTGTGCATGTCATTGAAGTCAAAGACAATTTTCCCGGCTGGGCTTCCAAATGTGCTAGTGGGGAAGCATGCTTGTATGAGATCTATGCTCGTTGGGAGAACACGCAAGTACTAATCATGGAACCTTCTCATTCCAAGTGGTAGGCGCTGGATGTCCCAGTTTGGTAGGAAGGGCTTGCCTCTTTCATATGTTTTCGGGCAATCCTTTAACCATTTGATGGCATCAACATTTGGATACTGCTTTGCAATTTGGTGGAGTTTGCTAGTGACGGCCTCCTCAGAACCCCGTGATGGGACTTTTTTTAACTTGGTTCTCAAGCTTGAACTGGTCATGGGAATACCACTTGGACACTGACGAGACATCTTTGATCGGAACATAAACTGGCCTTATGTTGATTGGAATCTTCTTTCGAAGTTCCCATTCAGGCACGTCCACATCTTCTTGTGCATCACCTTCTTTAGGAGGCACTCGTTGTTCATTTATCGGTTGTGCTTGTTGAGAAGACTGTGGCATCTCATCATGCACTTGCTCGGTATGAGCTGGAGAAGGTTGTGGCATCTCATCAGGCACATTCTCGCTAGGAGGCGGGGAAGAATGTGGCATCTCAGGAATGTGGGGGTCACAAGATAGTGAAAATATCTCCCTGACCTCAACAACTCGCTCCAAATTTGGGAGAGGGGGAGGCAACGAAGAAGCAGTCAATATAATGTCCTGTTTGTGCCAGAGGATGAACTGCCCCATAACGTCTTCGAGTAACACCAGCCCCTCGGGAGTATCGTAGTATATCCTCCACTGCATGAACTCAGGCTTCACTGTATGCACCTCGACCCTAGCATAGTCCGACAGTATCTTATTATTGTGGTGTAAGCCACCGGGAGGATGTGCCACACCTGTTGCCACCTCCATCACAGTGTTCTGCTGGCCGCTGAGAAACACCAAGGTGCAACTAGTTGGTTCCCGTATGGAATTGACTGGGGTTGTGGCTGTAGTGGAACCTTGGCTACTAGGAACTTTTGGAGGGCTACCAACTAATGCTAGTTCTCCTGGCAGCGTCACTAATATCCGTGGCTCCATAGACAGACCTTGCTCCTCCAGCGCCTTCGCAACTAGAGCCTTCACTTGGAGCTCAAGACTAGTCTCCTGGTCTCGGCCATGTTTCTTGTACATGTGCCTATCCTCTTTGAATCCTTGCTTCTAGATCATCCTTTTCCCTAGCCCCCTAGTGCGGCCTATGTGCTCCTTGTTTCCCAAGCCAAGGCTAAGCTCGTCCCTCTCTCTAGAAGGATTGAATGAGCCCTTCTCCTTGTCTTCAACATATTTTAGTATCCTTGATACCGCCTCTTGGGTCTCTAGCTTATCAAACTTAAGATTACTGCTGGATGATTCTGTACTCCTTGCATATATTCAGTTCCTTAAGTGTACCTTCAAATTCATCACATAGATATTCCCAGCAGCTACGACCTCTTCGTCCATATTCCTAAACTGTTCTTCCTTGGCATAGTAGCCACCAGGGCCTAGATGATGGTGGTGTTTGTTCCTCTTCACCAGCTCCAATGCCTCCGATGAAGTCTTCTGAGCCACGAGCTCCTCCCATTGACTAGGAGTTATTTTGCCAAACTCGTTGAAGGGAGTTAACCCCTTTTGGATATACTTCATGTTGAGCTCTGACCTCCAACGTCGGAATGACTCTCCCATCATCCTGATAGCATTTTTTTTACCAATTCGTGCTTACCCTCCAAAAATCTAAAATTGAGCTTCAGTTGCCTATCCCGTAGTGCATTCTTTGTGTTCTCTGGTACCTCTTTCCAGTTAGGGATTGCTAGGTTCAATTTATCTCTTACCAGGGCCCCGATCGCATTACGGAATCGTCCTCTTAATTCCTTCGGCTCAAGGATCTCCCCTATTGGCCCAACCTCTGTTATCACATAGCATGCTTTATCTGCATATAGATTTCCTTTTCTATCCCCTCGTTTCCTCTTAGGCTTAGTAGTCGTGGTTGTGTCTTGAGGTTTGGAGCAGAGGCATCATGATCTGTCTCTATGGTTGTTGCCTCTACTCTCCTTTCCTTTACTCCGTCTTGTCCAGCGAGATGTCATGGACGTCGACGTCGTCTTTTCCAAGTTTCAGGAGGGACCTATATACGATAGGTCAAAGTGTTAGCAGAGGTAACACAGCCAAAGCTTTAGCAAAATTTACAAGCTAAGGTTTTTTCCCTACCTCCTCGTTCGGGTCAAAATCCTTGTCCAAATCTTCCTCTGTTGGCCTCCTTCTGGCTTCACGTGGGAAAGGATCCTCGGGACTTACATATCCCTTTTCTGAGTCATCATCATCATCATCCTCTTCATCTTCGCCTTCAGCAGCCTCTCCTGCTCTTCCTTCTGCTCCCCCTTCCTCCTCGTCACACTGCTCCTGAGTAAGCATCACCTCTAGATCCTTTTCTAACTCATTATCGAACTGCTCCTGAGTTAGCTGGTCCTCTAGTGCTTGCTCCTCATAGGTTGGCTACTCATCATGCTCGGGGCATCGGGCTGCACTGTCTGGTGTTCATGACATTATTTCGCGCTTTGTTCTAATAGATGCAAGAAAGTGTAATTTAGATATAAGAAATAAAAAAGGGCTATAAACCAAAGTAGTCCTATAAAACAACAATATATCAAAAAACTAGTAGTAGCAGTAGTAGAGGCCTCAGAAACATGTCAATCATCATTTGATCATGAACTTGGAGCATCAATGCATCATAATAGAGAAGACAGGAGAAGGTAATGTAGGGGCGGCTGCTAATGATGCCAAGTTCCTCACAAGTTCCTAATCATCAGCTCATAGTCCATATAATGTATGGACTTGGACAATTTCATCATCGGCAAAACAAAGGAGAGGAGAGGAGAGGGGAGATTTGGCAAAAAAAAAGCAACAGTTGCTTAACAAATATAGTGCAGCAGCTGATGGCAAAAGACAGGACAACAAGTCCTGGGCAAAGAGAAAATAGAGGTCTGCACATTATTTAAATCAGAATAGGAGCAACTGCTGCTGCCAAACAAGAGAGAAGAGAGGAGAATAGAGAAGAGAGGTGAGTAGAAGGGAGAAGAGAGGTGAGTAGAAGGAGAAGAGAGGTCTGCATATCATTTAACTCAGCAAAGGAGCAGCTGCTACTGCCAAACAAGAGAGAAGAGAGGAGAAGATAGAAGAGAGGAGAAGAGAGGTGAGAGAAGAGAGAATAGAGGTCTGCACATTATTTAAATCAGAATAGGAGCAACTGCTGCTGCCAAACAAGATAACTTAACTGAAAAAAGATCCATTCCATTCCATGGCATCAGTCAAAAAAAAAGTAGCAGCACAGCTATTGCCAAAAAAAGTAGCTTAGACAGCCAGTGCACTTAACCTATTTGGTTCATGGCCATGGCCTACCACAGGTTGCACAGAGCACCAGCTGGCAAGATTACTTGTTACTAATAAACAAGTCCTTATGGAATGTTTGCGTCATTTTTGAATTCTTAGAATCTAAACTGTGAGAAGGATTATATTGTAATAATCTATTTTTTATCCTAGATTATTACCAATGTTGAAGATAAGCAGGTGGCCTCATACCAAAATATTTCATCAGATAAGATTGAAGGCTTAGATGAGAAAAAAAGGAGCTCAATTCAGTATAACACATCAACACGGGATGATCAGAGTAGTAACTTACAAAAACGTTAGTTAAAGTTTCCCGACTCAGTTTCTAGTTAACTTGGTACCTTGCCATATCATTTTCTTATGTTCAGAAAAGTTCTCCCCGTTCCCTCATTAGTGAAGAAGCATGCAAATTTCATAAGGTTAGTGGTAAAAATGAAAAATAGTCCCCTTAAAACAATGAAAACAAGCTAGATATAGAAATTCATAAGGTCAGTGATAAAAGTAAAGAATAGTGCCCCTAAACAGGGAAGAAAAATAGCAAGATAAATATAGTGACTCCAAAATAATACAAATATAGGTACTATCCACCTTAATATGCATCTTCAACAAACAACTATTTTAACGAATAAACTTTAGAATCTAAACACCATACTGCTTTTAGTTCCCCAGCAGCTCTGAATTATCTTAACAAAAACAAGCAATTTGGTACAGATGATGAACCATTGAGGAAAGAAGCAACTGAAACAGCCATATTTTCTTCCGAAATAATTGCTCTTGTCATTACCACTGAAGATGTGACAAGCTACAAGGACAGTTCAATCTCTAAGGAAAAAATTGTACCAAGGGAAGAAACTATCCAAGCCAACCACAAATCATTGTTACAAGAAAAATTAGAAGGTTCACTAGAAGAACAGGAAGAAACTAGCAGTCATGACAATTCCCCCATGGGTGGTAGTCTAGCTAGTGAAGATACAACTGAGAACTTAGAACGAGGGTACATTGAGGTGCCAACAGTAGAGGATAAATTGGTGGCAATGCAAGGAGAAACTACATCATCAACTGAATCAATTGTCAGCACTTATCTTGATGCTGATGACTCTAAGATCAAGGAAGTTGTTATAGAAGATAAGTCTGGACAAAGAAAGAGTCGACCAGATGTGCAACCATTAGATGGTACAAGCATAGAGACATCCAAGAATGACAACATGCAAATACAAATACGACATTACAAGGAAGAAAACAGAGCAATAAGCAAAACTACAATAGTAAAGCTTATGATTGAAAGTGATGAGCCACTTGAGGATGATAATAATATCCATGGAATGGGAAATCAGGATGAAGATAATACAATAAGTGCATTGTGTGGTAATCTCTATAATGATGAAGTTGTTGCAAAGTGTCAACCATATTTAAAAAATCCAACTACAATAAATGATCCAGAACTGGGAAATGAACAAAATGAAAGTGTAGTTGGTTCAAGACAGAGTTCAGGTTCTGTTACTACAACAATGGAGCATAATGGCACAGAATCAATATACAAGGAAGAAGGAATTGTTGAGAAACATATAGATGACACAACAGAACCTCAAGGTGAGAAACATATACCTTGTTTGTGGTCACCAAGTGATTTAAGTAAAACTTGAACCTGCAATCAAATCAGGGGACAAGGTCAAGTGATGGTTAACTAGAAGTCAAATTAGGGTGCTATCTAGGATCTAACACAGAAAGCAAAACTAAAGCTAGGTTACCATGGAAATGGAACAGCCCACACAAACACCGCCGATTCTCGCGGGCAGACTCAAAAAATTGAATGGCCCTATTCCCAGCACTGGGATCTAAATTCTATTATTATTAGTGGTATCGTATAGTCCATGTCTTTTGCAACATTCTTAGTTCCTTGTTTTATGTTACTTGGGCACAGTCAAGAAAGGAATATGAACAGCAGGTGGCCAATGAAGAAGCGGAACAACTCCACAGTTTCCATGTGAGTAGCATACTGACAAGTAACAGTTACTATGTCTTGCCCTAGCTATTTTTTTTCAAACGAAAAGAAATCGCTTAGAAGTCAGGGCATCACTGTTTCATCAAACGAAAAGAAACCGCATAGAAAAAGAAGAGCCATAGACATTGCCCCAACTAGGGTAGCTGGGTTAAAATGAAAGTACCAATAAATATGAATGCATAAGAACACCATCAAGGCTACAGAATTGTGATCAGATTGTCTTATGCTACTACAATCATTTTGAAAGAAAGTATGCTACTACAATCATGTGCTATATTTTCCATCTGTGTCACTAATCCATTGTTGTAACGATCATGGAAGGAAGATACATTAGTGCCCAATCAAGACAAGGCACTGACTGGGCATTTCATCGAGCATATGCAAGGCGTCGGGCGATGGAACCTAGCTACCTTAGCTTAGATCGACAAAGCACGCGCTGAAGTTCGTAGAATATGGACTTTTCTGAGTTCTGACACTACGGCAGTTGTAACTTGTGCTAGAGCAAGCAGAGATCGTACTTCATCAATTAAGAAAATAAAAAGAATGAAAATATCCAGCAAACATGAAGCTAGGCTTCCTCCTTACTGGTCCAGATGGACGATGTGCACTGGCACTGCGCGTCAATCCAATACTGTCAGAGAGGAGGCCGGGCGCGGGGCGCCGAGAGCCTATGTCATCGGCGTGCGGGGGCGGGACGCCGGGGGCTGGGCATAGGGCACCAGGAGCCTGTGTCGTCGGCGTGTGGGGGCGGGCGCCGGGGCCGGGTGTGGGGCGCCGGGAGCCTACGTCATCGGCGCGTGGGGGCGGGCGCCGGGGGCCGGGTGCGGGGCGCCGGGAGCCTACATCATCGGTGCGCGGGGGCGGGCACCGGGGGCCGGGTGCAGGACACCGAGCGCCGGGGGCTAGTGTGGGCGAGCACGGGCATGGGACCGGCGGCGGGGCTGGCGGCGTGGCCGGCGGCGGAAACCCTAGGCGCGCGGGGCAGCCTGACGGCGTTGGAGGAAGAAGACAGCGCCCAGACTAGATGACTCCCGTGCGCCCTCCTATTTATACTTGGGACTATTTGTAGGGGCGGTTCCTGATCCAGCCGCCCCTACCAATGCATTTGTAGGGGCGGTTCTTGATCCAACCGCCCCTACAAATATTTTCTATTTTTTTAAATTATAAATTCTATATTTTTTATATCATAAAAATACAAAGTAATATAAAAAATTGTGTATATGCACAAATATAATATTTTGTGTTATTCTATATATGAAGAAATATATATATAAAAACAATTGTAGTCAAAACAATATAGAAAACAAAAAAAACAAAAATTAAAAATTTGAATTTTAAAGCTTCGACTACAATTTTATGACATTAAATGAAATAAAATGAAAATGTTGTAAACATAAAAGTTGTATAACTCATCAACATGTACAACTTTTATTTTGGTCATCTTGTCATGTGACTTTGTTTGTACGATTCAAATTTTGAAATTCAAACAATTTCAACTTGAAACAATATTTTGAAAGAGTAAATGATTTCAGATGAAAAACTCATGAATACCAAAGTTGTAGAACTCATCAATATGTACAACTTTTATTTTGATCATATTTTCATTTGACCAAATTTGAACAGTTGAAATTTTGAATTTCACTAAATGGAAACTTCAAACAAGATTTTGAAACCTTAAATGATTTCAACAATAAAAGTCGTGAACATAAAAGTTGTTGAACTCCTCAATATCTACAACTTTTTTTTTGGTCACCTCTTCATGTGACAAAGTATTAGTAAACATTGTTCATAAATTCACATATGACTCAGTTTCATGAACTATACCAGAAACATGTTGATTTGTGAACAATGTTTACTATCACTTTGTTAGATGAAGAAATGATCAAAATAAAAGTTGTAAATCTTGATGAGTTATACAACTTTGGTATTCATCACTTTTTTAGCTAAAATCATTTAATGGTAGAAAATCTCGTTTGAACTTGTCATTTTTTAAATTTGAAAATTTGAAGTGCTCAAACTTTGTCAAATGAAAAGAATGACCAAATCAACACACTAACTTGATAGGTCAAGATTTTAGAAAATTTTAGGAAAAAAATCATCGCATTTGGAGTTAGTATGAGGGAGAAAGACTAGTTACAAATTTTACCCAGAGATTAAAAAGAAAAATCACAACTGTTCATGATGATCAATGATGAACAAGTGTGATTTCTCTTTTTAATCTATGGTAGAAACTTATAACTAGTTTTTCTCCCTCATACTAACTCCAAATGTGATGGTTTTTTTCCTAAAATTTTCTAAAATCATGCTCTATCATTTTAGTCTAGTCATCTATCTTTGTCACTAATTTTGAACAATTCAAATTTTAAATTTCAGAAAATGACAGCTTCAAACCTGATTTTCAAACACTAAATGATTTCAGCTGTAAAGGTGATGAATATAAAAGTTGTATAACTCATCAAGATCTCCTACTTTTATTTTGGTCATTTCTTCATTTCATAAAGTGTTAAGTGATTTCATAAAGTTTTAGTAGTAATAGAGTGGATGTTCAAATAGAGTCATCTGGATGTTGCAAAGGATAGTCTCACACACATGCATAAAATGTAGTCTCACACACATACAAAAATATGTAGTCTTACACACGTACAAAAATATATAGGCTCACACGCATGCATAAATGAAGTCTTACAAACACACACTTACACAAACACTCCACATTCAACAACTAGCTAGCCCATTGTAACGACTTCCCCTTGACACCTTTTCGATCCCATGGCATTATGTCTTTGGGGAGGTTCTTTTCCACAACACTGATCTTCTTAGGAAAGTCTGTGAATAGCGGCATCTCATCATAGTTATTGTAAGCTTCAACATCGTCCATGCCATCAACTCCAATAATGTGCTATTTCCTAGAGGCAACCACGTGCTTTGTCTTCTTCTTCGGGGGGAGGTTACTTTGTGGGTCAGACATATAGAAAACTTGTGCGCCCCGTGAAGCGAGCACCCAAGGGTCTTCTTCTCGTTCAGTTGGTGTTGTTTGATCCAGCGGCATCAAAACAGGGCCACCGTTATATCCCTTCCATAGTCAAGTTCTCATATCTCTTCAATGATGCCAAAGTATTGGATCTTTCACCCTAATCCATCGAGAGCCTCTATTCGAACGCCGCTGTTTTGGTTCACATATTTACTATCCTTTGCATTGGTATAGTATGTATACCCATTGATGTCATAAGCATTCCAAGATGTCACTTGTCTCGATGGCCCCTCCGCCAACCTACTAATGGTAATAGAGTCTATGGTTTCTCCAGGCGGTATGTTTTGGTCCTTCAACCATGTAGTTAGTCGTTGCTTGTGTTGTTTCATGACCCAATCATCCGAACGGCCATTTATCTCTGCCATAATGATAGCCAAGTGTTCATCAATGTATGGTTGCATCAGTTGTGTACTCTGCAAGACACTGTAATGCGCCCGACTCACCTCTTTGTAATCATGGTCGATGAACACTTTTCTACCACTGGTGCCCTTCCTAGCCAGCCTACCCTTATGACGAGAATTGGGTTTACCAATCCATTTCTATACTTTTAGGTACTCTTGACAGCACTCGATGACTTATTCAGTACTATAACCCTCTATCATGGAGCCCTCTGGGTATGCTCGATTATGCACGTATCAACTTAGAACTGAGATGAACCGCTCATAGGACCACATTTCATGCAAGTAGCATGGGCCTAGCGCCTGTATTTGATGAACCATGTGAATCATGAGATGTGGCATTATATCAAAAAAAGCAGGAGGTAAACACATCTCTAGTTGATTTTGTGTCTCCACCACAAATTCATGTAGGTCACTCAGCTCTTGCTTGCCAATCATCTTCTGTGAGATATTCAAAAAGAAGTAGCACATGCAGGTGATGACCATTTTCAAGAACTCTAGCTTTATAGCCCTGATTGCAATAGGTAGAAACACTATCAGCATCACATGACAATCATGAGCCTTGTAGTGTGTTATTGACAAGTCCTTCATCGACACTAGAGATAGCTATGGGGGAGAGCGAGCGAATTATCTTTCTAGTAACTAAGGTAAACAAATGACTAGGAGAAATGTGATAGTACGTCGGGGCATAGCCCACCGACCAACTAGGAGAGTTAAATAGACAAGGTCTGCCATGAGCCCTATGATTTAATAACTAGACCTATCATGGTGGTATACAGAGGATGGACAAGGCAGTCACCACTTGCCACCTACCATAATCTATCCGAAGGCCTAGCCGTATCCACAGGTAAACTATAGCCTAAGCACCATGCTTAATCTATAGGATTACTACTTCGATCTAAGCTCCAATGAAATGAGATCAAAGTACCCTAACTAGACAGTGGAACCGGTAATAATGAATAGCTACTAATTAAGAGATAACCTATGCTACTAATGCCAAACAATAAGCACCTAAGCTCACTAATGATGAACACTAATGACTAAGTACTTAAGTAAAGCAAATTAATAATACTAGAATAAAGTACTTAAAATAAATACTAAATAAAGTAAATGCTGAAATGAAAGAATTACAAAGGAGCTATACCAAACCCAGAAGACTCTTCTGGACTCCAAGAGAAGCTCCGCTCTTGCTCTACTCCACTACTAGACTACTACTCTATAGCTAATGCTAAGCTAGAAAGCTAAGAGAAGCTTAGAGAGCTTGGAATTGAATGGGGCGTCTTTCCACCGAGCTCCACACCCTCTCTTTATAGTGTAGAGAGGCATGGGGGTACTTGTAGGCAGCAGGGAGGTCGGTGGTCATAGGGGGGCATCGGGCGGCGGCATAGTCGTGCCGACCAGCCCTTGGATGCACCACCTTTGCATCCAAGGGTGTTGGTTGCTCCTCCAAGTTAGTTGTGAAGCCAGCACATGGTGAAATTTGGCAGGTATGGCAGTTGGTAAGTCGGTAGAGGCTCCCAAGTCTATAGAAATGGGCCCATAGATCCAACGTGTACAAATCTTGTCCGTTGATCAAACCACCTTGAATGGAAGCTTATGGTTGGCTCTGGACCAGCTCCCACAAATCAGTGACGTGGAAGGGCCACTTAGGGGGCCAAGCGGTGCCCATGTGGGGCCAGGCGGCGCTGCCAAGTGGGCCCTTGGCCTCCTATCACATCCACTTGCTCCATGTGTCCATGTTTGCCACCATTTTGGCCTATTTTTGCCATATTTCCTGCATACAAATAATTCTACAAGCACAAGTGGAACTAGGTGAAATTTAAACAAAATTCTACACATGTGATGATGATTTACATTACTTTGTCATGCTTTTGGGTGGAATGTTGATGGTCAAAATAGGTGTTAGTGATTGTCAACAAGCTCCCCCTAGCTACCCCTTTGCTTTCCTCAGCAAAGATGCGGGTTTAGCATGGAATAGATGTTGGATCAAGAGTTGCATACTATGTAATGTCCTATAAAGACTTGTATACAAACAAATATTATCTCTTGAGTTGAACATGTTAGTACTTAGAAATTTCACCATCAGTCTTAGCGATGTGGAACTTATAGCTTTCACCTTGACACAAGCAATTGCAAGAATGTGTAGCTAGATAGATACTTTTTGCCTACTTTAGTTTAGCACAAACTTCCTAGAGGTTTTCAATAGATTAGAAAAGAAATCTTGCCTAAGTTCCTCAGATGGTACACTCAAGTCACTCAATGGTGTTTAAAATCATCACCAAGGCCATAAATTTTAGCCTCAATTTCTATCCTAAAGCTTATGTGGAGCTCAAGGTAGGGGGTAAAAGCATAGCTTACTTGAATTGAATATATTGTTAAGTCAAACACTTGGATCACAAGGAGCAACAAATCATTCAAATTGATCAAGATGTACATGTGTGTGGCATATTTGGTGGAAGTGGTATTCCTTTGAGAAGTTTCCCTTCTCTAGCTTCTTTTTGAGAGGGTAAGACTACTTTCTTTTTTCTCACTCTCTTTTTTTAACACTAGAGCTTTTTGCTCTTTTATTCTTTCTCACTCTTTTTTTGTAGCCCATGCCTCTCTTTTTATGTAAGACAGCTAGAGAGGTAACTTTGATTCTCATAGAGCAATAATGAATGGAAAGCATATGTGGTTGCGTATCCCCAGTGTAGGAATAGCGTAAATATGTGGGTGTACATGATCTTGATCAAAAAGCATGAAAAGTTTCTCTACTCAGATCAACAAGGCTTGAAAAAGGTCAAAACAAACAAGCAGCTTTTAAGGTGGCTTTATCATGTATGCATGAATATTTATTTGGCTCTGGTAGGAACTTATCACCATTGAGGAACATCTAGCAAGAGGGTTTTAGCATTTTGCAAAACAAAACTCGAGGTTGTTTTTACTATTCCTCAGACAGGTTCAAAGATTTACTCTAATCATGGCTACAACATATCTCACAAAAGCCTATTCTTGGTTCTAGCATTTGCATCCCACGAAAGCATTCAACTTAAGATGAACTCTAAGTTATCATGCTCAAAACTTAAGAAGTATAAGGTTGTATAACAAGCTTTTGTAAAGTATCACAGAGCAACTATTCATCATCTCTAAATATTTTTTATCATCATGTTATTAGAGCAGAGGTTCTCTCGAGATAAATTTAAGGCACTCCTCTCTATATTCTATGATCATGAATATTGAAATGTTAAGTAAATAGGAATGTAAAGAGAGGGTTTAAGATTTTTATACCGGAGCGGGGAGAGATGACTCTCCCAATCTTGCCTTTTGCATAGGTTGAAATGTCTTCTGGCGGCTCTTTTGATTCTTTTCTTTATTGACTAACTAATACTTTTAGAATGCATAAATGACTAAATAACTAAACCTATTACTACTAGATAAATTATTCAGTATGGATGCTACTGAATTTTATTTATTATTATTATTAAATATTATATTTTTTATATGTTGTTTTTTAAATGCAAATCTATCCTATCATGCATAGCTACTATAGAACTTTATTTATTAACATAAAGTAGCTAAATGCAACTAACTTATCATGCAATGCAAAGCAAATTTATTGGAAATTTAAATATGGGATGCAACCAATGAAATGCGGTAAATAAATGCAAGGGATAGAGAACTTACATTTTGTCGAGCTAAGGTCATTCGTCCTTGGGCGGAGGTGTTTCCTCTTGTTCCACCTTGGAGGCCTTGTCAGGATCAGGGGATGATAAGTTTGAGGACGAATCTTTCTTTTTATGCCATCTCTGCCTATTCTTCTTCTTGACAGGTTTCTCTGGTTCTTCAATTGGCTTTAGTTTCTTCATCTGGATTCTCTCTGGATGCTTCTTCTTTTCCTATTTCTAATCAAAAAAGGGGTTCTCTAGAGGCAAAAGCAAATATTTCTTTTCTTCCAGCAAAGTGGAATTGGATTTGCCCAGAAGCCACATATATGCAAGCATTTGTAGTGTTAAGGAAGGGACGACCGGGGATTAAAGGTGTATCTTCAGTGTTGCCCATGTCTAAGATCATAAGCACTCCTAACTTTAACTAGTAAATCAGTGGCTATTCCCTCGAGATAATAGATAGATTGATCGGCTACCTGTAGGTAAACTAAGGTTGAAGCTAGGGAAGTATAAAACAATCTATCATAAGTTCCCTTAGACATGATGTTAATACTAGACCCTAAATCACAAATGGCATTATGGAAGGTATGAGTTCCAATGGAGCAAGTAATCGCGGGGGTACTAGGATCACCCTTCTTAATGGTAAATGGGGAATCTAATAAATAAGAACCCCAAGAATTTATAGCATAGCCATATTTTGCAGTAACAAGGTTGGTTGTCTCCATTGTTCCCTCAAGTTTGCTAGGAATTCTATTTTTTCATAGGATGGGATAGCAGCAACAATTTGAGCTAATTGGGTTTCTATCGTCTTATTGAAACTAAATCGATTCTTTAAAGCAGAAGAAAACTCATCCAATTTAGCATTTATATTTTCCAACATCTTGTCATGAGCATGTAACTTTTTATTAATGCTATCAGTCATTGTACTTTGATTATGAACAAGATCTTTCAAGAAAGCATAACTATTATTATCTTGATTATTCAAGCGAGGAGAAGAGTAATAATTGTTACCTCCCTGGTTGTTGGAGCGCTAATTCTAGCCTTGATGTTGTGGACAAAACCTATTGTCGGTGTTGACAAAGTTGAGGTCCTCTTAGGTCTTGGGACAGGAATTGCCCGAATGTCCAACATCTCCACAGACTTCGCAAGTCATGTGGGAATCCATGGCCTTGAGTCTCTTGGGCACTCACCTTCTCATAATGTTCTTCTCGCTTCACGAGCAGATCCATCTTAGCTGCAAGCATGTCAATTTCTTTAATTGAATGCATACCTCGTTTATGGGGTTGGAGTCGATCATCGCTCCATCCTTGGTTGGAAACCATCTTCTCGATCAGCGTCTTTGCATCTACAACACTTAGCGAAAAGAATGTTCCACCAGCAGCAACATCTAAATGGCTCCTATCTAACGGCACTAATCCATGGTAGAAGTTCTGGATCAAAAGCCAGTCTTCCATGCCATGGTATGGGTATGCAGAGATGTACTTGTAAGGAAAATGGACCCTTGGCCCATTTACTTTGGATTTTGGTGTTTGATGACCAACACAGCCAAATTGGACTAATGAATTTGCAAGTGATTGTTTTGTAGTTCAATAGGATGCAAGACGTGACTTGGATGAAGGCGACGTGATGATCCGATGATCAACACCATAAGCAAGACCTTAGAAGCACAAGAGAAGACCCAAGATATCAAGCAAAGTCCAAGCATGAAGATAGGAACCAAGCCAGACGCTGGACAGCTCACAGAGGTGACCGGACGCTGGATAGCTCACACAGGTGACCAGACGTTGGACCGGACGCTGAGCAGCAAAGTGACCAGACGCTGGGTGCCAGAGTCCGATCAACATTAGTAAGGTTCTAGAGAGCCATTTTCGTGACCGGACACGTCTAGTCAGTGCTGACCGGACGCTGGTTAGAGTTCGGTCAGTAGCAGAAAAGCGGGATTTCGTCCTCAACGGCTACTTTCTCAGTGGGGCTTATAAATAGACCCCCCCCAACTGGCCATTTGAGTATAGTGGAGCTGAGGAAACATATCTAGGGTGTTGATACACTATTTTAGTGATCTCCACTTGCATAGTGCTTAGTGTTTCATTAGGTGATTAGCATAGGTGCTTTGCGAAGTGCTTAGGTTGATTAGACCACCGCTTATGTGCTTGCTCTAGGTTTAGGCCTAGTGTTTAGTGAGGTTTGCATACCTCTTACCACTTGGTACTTGCGCGCACCATTGTTGTACATTGGAGGGGCTTGTAGTCTTGCGAGATCACACCAGCCACATTTGTGGAGTGGCCGCCACCGTGTACCGGAGGGAACAAGGCCCACGGCGTTTCGGCCGGAAGCTTGATAGTGAAGACGGTGGGCAGCATCCGGGAGAGGCTTGCCGGAAGGCACGTTGGAGACCCACTTGTGCGTGGGGAAGGCCCGAGGCTATCCACGGAGTTACCCAACCAGGAGCTTGGCCCTTGCGAGGGATTCCTTGCAAGGGGCTCCAACGAGGACTAGGGTGAAGCTTGCTTGCTTCTCGATACCTTGATAAAAATACCGGAGTCATCGACGGGAGTTTGCATATCTCTACCTTGCTCTTTAGCTTCCGCATTTACATTGATTGCATTACTCCTTTTGCGGTAGAGATAGCAACACACTAGCAAAACTGTAGTTGCACATTTAGATAGTTTATCTTTTGCATAGGTTTTTCTAAGGTTAGAAAAAGAGGCCATAGTTTAGAGTTAGAATTTTAAGTTGCCTAATTCACCCCCTTCTTAGGCATCATGGTCCCCTACAGTACTCTTGCATTTGTTCCCAAGCTTCGGGAATCGACTCATCTGCTAGTCATTGAAAACTAGAGCTCTTATTGCGAATAGCATTAGTCTTCCCCATAGGAAAAAACTTGACTAGAAAAGTGTTGGAACACTTGTCCTAGGTATCTACAGTGTTGTGGTTAGAGTAAAACCATTACTTAGCCTTTCCTAACAAAGAGAAGGGGAAAGGCGATGTATAGCCTCTTGGCTCACTCCCTTAATGGTAAAGGTGCTACAAATCTCCAAGAAATGTTGGAGGTGAGCATTTGCATCCTCGTGGGCTTTCCAACAAAATGGACTAGCTTGAACCATTGTAATTAACGCTAGTTTAAGCTCAAAGTTAGCGTCCCCATTGATAACATTGGGTTCGGTGGCTACATTAGTAGCTGAGGGTGTAGAAAAATCATGAATGGACTTGTCGCCCATGATCATTTAGGGTAGTGATAGGATATGAGGAAAAAAGGATAAACTACTTAGGATAACTAAAAACCCTAGCAAGGCTAGCCAAAAAAATAATTTGATGCTAGTTGCCTTCCCTGGCAACGACGTCAGAAATGCTTCTTGATATTTCTTAACGACTATTGGAGAATTCCGCAAGCGCACAGAACTATCGCGTAGCACTTCGCTCGGTGAGTACCGAGTGTTGAATTTATATTTATCCCATAGGAAGGCGGAAGGCTAGAATTTATCTTTGGGCTAGAGGTTACTAAGGAAGGCCTAAGTTGATCCTAGGTAGGTGAACGATAGTGAAGGGTGAATGTGAACTACCTAAACTAACTACTAAATACAAGCTACACTAGAGATAGCTAGTTGGGAGAGCGAGCAATTTATCTTTCTAGTAACTATGGTAAACAAATGACTAGGAGAAATGTGATAGTACCTCGAGGCATAGCCCATCTACCAACTAGGAGAGTTAAATAGACAAGGTCTGCCACGGGCCCAACAATTTAATAACTAGATCTATCGTGGTGGAATACAGAGGATAGACAAGGCTGTCACCACTTACCATCTACCATAATCTATCCGGACGCCTAGCCGTATCCACAGGTGATATATAGCCTAAGCACCATGCTTAATCTACATGCTTACTACTTTGATCTAAGCTCCGATGAAATGAGATCAAAGTACCCTAACCAGACGGTGGAACCAATACTAATGAATAGCTACTAATTAAGAGATAACCTATGCTACTAATGCCAAACAATAAGCACCTATGCTCATTAATGATGAACACTAATGACTAAGTACTTACATAAAGCAAAGTAATAATACTAGAATAAAGTACTTAAAATAAATATTGAATAAAGTAAATGTTGAAATGAAAGAATTACAAAGGAGTTATACCAGACCCAGAAGACTCTTCCAGGACTCCGAGAGAAGCTCCGCTCTTACTCTACTCCACTACTAGACTACTACTCTATAGCTAATGCTAAGCTAGAAAGCTAATAGAAGCTTGGAGAGCTTGGAATTGAATGGGGCATCTTTCCACCGAGCTCCACACCCTCTAGTTATAGTGTAGAGAGGCATGGGGGTACTTGTAGGTAGGCAGGGAGGTCGGTGGCTATAGGGGGGACCGACCGACCCTTGGAAGCACCACCTTTGCATCCAAGGGTGTTGGTTGCTCCTTCAAGTCAGGTTATGAAGCCAGCATATGGTAAAATTTAGCAGGTATGGTGGTTGGTAAGTCGGTGGACGCTCCCAAGTCTATGACAATGGGCCCATGGATCCACCGTGAACAAACCTTGTCCGTTGATCAAACCAGCCTTGAATGGAAGCTTGTGATTGGCTCTGGAGCAGCTCGCATGGATCAGTGACATGGTAGGGACCACTTGGGGGGCCAGGTGGTGCCCATGTGGGGTCCGGGCGGTGCTGCCAAGTGGGCCCTTGGCCTCCTGTCACGTCCACTTTCTCCATGTGTCCATGTTTGTCACCGTTTTGGCCTAGTTTTGTCATATTTCCTGCATACAAATAATTCTACAAGCACAAGTGGAACTAAGTGAAATTTAAACAAAATTCTACACATGTGATGATGATTTACCTTACTTTGTCATGCTTTTGGGTAGAATGTTGATGGTCAAAATGGGTGTTAGTCACCGTCAACATGAGCACATCGGGCGGTGCAACAATCAAGCTCAATATTTATTGGGTTTGCTCTATTTTATTTGAAGGGAAAAGCATAATTTTTGAAAGGTAAACTATTTTTATTTATTACTACAACTACTACTTTATTTTATGATGATAGAAACTAAACAAACTTTATTGAATTGAAAACAGCAATAAAATAGGTTATCTCCTAGCAGTGCTTTGTTTTAAGTTATAAGCTCGACCTTTGCAGTTTCAATTGCAAGAACTTGCGCCAAGGCAACTACGAGCTTTGGAATACTTATGGTAAACAAAAGCATCCACAACCATCCTCTTGAGGATTTGATAAAAGAGAAGCATAGGATGGGTGTAACTCTCATAGGTGTAGGTAGAAGGAAAGATTGACTCTACGGATTTCCCATGAAAGCATTGGATCTTGTGGCTCTTCTAGAATGTAACTTTGTTATTCATCCACATGATCCTCCTTTTTGGACTCCAAAGTTGATCTCTCGAGAATGTGCATACACCAAACATATTCGTCCATCATTCTCTTGTCAACTGGCATTCTACGAGTGGATTCCCTTCCTCATCCTTTATTAGGATCGGGGTCCTCACCTCGTATGAATTGTGCTCCCATTTGACGTCAACCAAAAGGTTTAGACGTGCCTCCTAGGGTTGGATTATCAACAAAGAAACAAGGAGGGATAAATGGGGGATCATCATATAGAGATTTAAAGTCTGAGGTGTAAGATGGTTTTGATTTGATTGTCTCTTGAGCAACCAAATCTTGAGATGAATAGGGAAGATTATGATTTGGGGTCAAGGACGCCAAAGATCTCTATTGGATTGGATGATTGAAGGTGTTCCCAACATCAGGAGAGAGATCCTCCTCGAATTCAAAACGAAACTCCAAAGGATGAATTTCTTCTTCCTTTGGTGTCCCTAGGAATGGTTCAGAAATTGGGTCAGCGGCTAAAGCATTAGATGGAATTGGCATGGATTCAGTTGTCGAAACTTCTTCTTGCATAGGGTTTGGATTGTACTTTTCTTCAGGGGAGTAGTCATGGACATTGGTGTAGGAAGTGTTTTCAAGGATTGTATTATGGATAGTTGTCCCCTCACTATCAAAAAGATGTAAGAAGGCTCCTCCTGAAGCGATGTCAAGGAGTTGTGCAGATTTCTCACTAAGACCCATATAGAAGTGTTGTAAAAGCATAGGATTGGGTATAGCAAGATTAGGGCCAGATGAATAGACATCCATCAAGCAGGCCCATGCGGCACCTAAAGATTCCTTCTCTTTTTGCTTGAAACTTAGGACATCTAGTCGAAGATGAATAACTCAGGGGGATAGGAAAGAAGGTTAAACAAAACTTGGCAGTGCAAAACCTCCCACTCTCCTTGAACACTCTCTAAGGATCGAGTATACCACAGTTTGGCTAATCCCATCAAAGAGAATGGAAATAGCTTGCACTTTGTGTGACATGCCTGAAATGTGAAGGCATGAACACACTTGCTCAAACTCTCATAGATGAGCATATGGGTTTTCATCTTTTTCCCAAGAAAAAGATAGCTCCTGAACATTAGTTATGAAACAAGGGCAAAATTTTATGACTATTAGTGAGCATAGGTTTTGATGATGGAGGTGGCTCCAGACTAGTGACCTTTGGAGCAGCAAATTGAATGATAGGAATGTGATCCATGGTATGAAAGATAAAGGGTAAAAGGTACTTGGATGACTCAGTTCTAAACTAGAACAACTACCGTTCCCTGGCAACTGCACTAGAAAGCTTATTGACACTAGATATGGCAAATAGATAAATCCGCATGCACATGGATGTCAATGTAGCTTCTACTCTGGAGTATTCCAAGGTATCGAATTTTCATGGGGAACACGAAGTGGACTAGTTAAGAACTAAGAGTGTCCAAGGACAGAGCAAGGGTAAAAATAACAGGTAGAGAGGATATCTGTGGTTTCTGTGAGCTAAGGAAAGACTAAGGAAAACTATATCACACTTGTTTACATCGGGGCACAGCCCGCCTAGCAACCAGGAGGGATAACTAGACAAGGTCTACCATGAGCCCTATGATTTAATAACTAGACCTATCATGGTGGAATACATAGGATAGATAGGGCTGTCACCACCTGCCACTTACCACAATCTATCCGGAAGGCCTAGCCGTAAACATAGGCAAGCTATAGCCTAAGCACCACACTTAATCGATATACTCACTACTCTAATCCTTGTACATGATGAAATGAGACTAGAGCACTCTAACCAAGCGATGAAACCAGTAAATAATAACAATATAAAATAATACTTAAGTAATGCAAAAGATCAGAGTTACCACACAGAAGATGTCGAACTTCACTCGAAGAAGAGTTTCATGGGCCGAAGCACAAGTAGGAGAGGATGTCGACAACCCCGGCTCCTCCACAAGCTTCTCCTCACTCTCTCCCTATCTTTCTACTTCTAAGTAGTAGAACTACGGAGCTTTGCCTAGCTACTATTCTCACTTGGAGTGATGGACTAAGATGGGATGATTACAAATGAGGGAGAGGGGTCCAACTTATAGCTTGAGGTGAAGTAGGGGCTACTCCATCACCACGTCATCAATCTGTGTGGCATCTTCTCCTTGCCCTTGGATCAAACAGACCTTGAACTGCCTTAAATCAAAGCACCACATTGCCCCATTTGTGCTAGTGTGCATGTTGTCCAAAGATGAGTCGATTTGGCAGGAAGTGGGCCATCGGGCGATGCCCCTTGGCATCGAGCGACCCCCACTGAGGAGTGGGCCCATCCTTCTTTGGTGTGGGGCCCTTAGGGGTGTAGTAGAGTGTGGGTATGAAGCTACTTTGTCCATTTGAGCACTGAACATAAGCATGGTGAGTCAACAATCCATGTGATGCACATTTTCAGCCTTTGATCTTGCACTGACTTCAAACCAATGGTGGATGGGCACTTCTAGGGGTGTCACCTAGCTCTCCCATGGGCCAGTGACATGGAAGGCCCAGGTGGGGCATCGGGCGACGCCATGTGGCTTCGGGTGATGACACTTGGTGGCCCCTTGGTCCGTCCTTGCCACTTGGATTGCTTCTAGAAGGCCTCCTTTTGCTTAATTTTGCCTTGTTTTACCCTACAAGCATAATTCTCCAAGTACAAGTGGAACCAAGTGAAATCTAAACATAAAATGTTACTTTTCGATTGATTTTATGTATTTATATCACCAATTTAGGCATAGTTGATGGTATAAAATGGGGTGTTAAGGACCATCAATAACGTTCCTAATGTCAAGATGGCCAAAAAAATATTTGGATCATCGCATTGAAGTACGAAGGGCAAAAATAAGGTTTTGGGCTCAAACCGCTAAAACCAGCCCAACCAGGTTTCTCTTTAAGTGGCCCGGCCAACATGTGTAGGCCCGAAGAAACTGGCCAAGCCGATTTCAAATCCGCTAGGCCGATTTTTCTAGATTCCAAACCGGTTAAGTGTACATATCAGTTTTGGGTTGTGTTTTTTAGAATTACATAGTAAAAAGTTGATGCCCACAACACGCACCCACACTCACTCCTATGAACACACGTACATAAACCCTGGCCTACCCCTATGAGCACCTCCAAAGGATGAAGCCGGCAGATCTGAGATTCACTGAAGTCACTACAGGCACCTCGCTGATGACGGGGACATTGCCTACCACTGAAAGCATAGGGTCGTTAAATCCTGGAATAAATCCAGAAAAATACGAGCTCCCGTGCCAAGTCAAGGACTTAAACCTGGGTGGACAGGCTTTCACCATAAGGAATCCAACCGACCAAGACATGGAAAACTTGCAAAAACATGTAGGACATGTTTTCCTAGTAGGATAAGACCATCCTCCTCTATATATTGGAGGATCACTGATCGATTGAGAGATCCAACATCCAATCAATACATCTATTACTCCTTTTACCCTAACTTTTTCAGCCCTTGCAATTCAGCACGTCTCTCGAAGAGATTCGACGATATTTTTTGTGGCCTTGTCGACCCTAGGACAACCTCAGCGTGCATCTCCCCAATGAGGTCTTCTCAGGAGGTGTTATTGAGCTCTATCAGGTGAAGAACATGCGTCAAATCGGTTCTACCAACCAGCTGATTGGTACATGTTGATTCAGAGTTACTCACTACATGTTTAGGTCATGTGTGACTTCAGGCGTGCTAGCCCTTACTTGTGTATGATCCGAGATTCAATTCGTCGTCAACAGGGGCATTTTATCCGATTTTGAAATTTAAGGAGTAAATTGTCCTGGTATTCAAGTTCAAGGGTGCATTTTTTAAATTCAAGCGATAATTTCGGGAGTAAATTAGACATTACTCTATTGTTGATGAGTCATCTATATCTATATCTATATCTATATCTATATCTATATCTATATCTATATCTATATCTATATCTATATCTATATCTATATCTATATCTATATACTCCCTCCATCCTGTAATATAGCGTATTCTAGCATTCAAAATTTATCCTCAAATATAAGGCATTCTAGAAGATAGAAACCCATTTTGCATTAAATATTTTCTATTTATGAGTCAATCACCACTAATCGTGTTGATGATAGCGTCTTATTAGGAAATAAAGTGAGGACACATACGTCTTTTGTGTTCTCTCTTAATCTGTCCTAAAATTTCTAAAATGCACTATATTATTGGACAGAGGGAATATCTTATAATCCTAAACCTTATTAGAAGTTAGTCTCGACATGCAAGTCATCCACATCAGCAGCCCACTTACATATGCAATTATTGCACGTATCTATTCATACAAGCTATCCACTTCAGCAAATCACGTATCTACTAACATAATTTATTTATCCACTATTAAAATTCTTCGCGATTCCCTCAGATGGCAGGGCAGTGCTTGTAGTTTCCTGAAATACGGGATTACAGCGAGGATTGCCAAGAATCCGATTTCCCTCATCCTAGGCAAAAGGGAAGACTGGCGCTGGACCCTAAGCTAAGTGGCTATTATTATTATTTGACACGAGATAAGCCTTTAGGTTTTCTTTTAGATGTGGACCACACAAGCTGTATCCTAGCGAAATCGACGCGGATCTCTTTTTTCCATGTAATAAATACTGCAGGTCGATTTAGACATTCCATGTAGGTGTGGTTTTCAAATGAGATACGTAAGTAAAAAGTAATCTTTTTTTTTTGTGAAATGCTTGCCTTTCATTATATTCAATGGGGCCTCAAACATCACCAAGTCAGAGACAGACACTGGAATTACATGCCACACTTCCAGACGTTGTGTGCTCGAGACTTGCTTAGGCTAAACATGAGCAACCTTGTTACAAACACGATTAACATAGGAAAAGAAAAAATCATGAAAGGCAAGACTAAGATCCTCTGTCTCCTTCAAGATTGGATCAACGACAGACCGCTGCGAATGCTTCTTCTTCCACAGATTTACCAGCTCGAGGCAGTCGGTCTCCAACACCACCCTTTGCTTGCCATGCTGTTTTGCCAAAACCAAGGCATCCCTGCACGCCGTCGCCTCCATCGTGCAAGCATCCAGCCACCGCTCGTACCAGCGCGCTTGTGCCTCCCTGAAGGCGCCACGGTTATCACGAATAATGCATGCGTAGTACCCACAATGCCGTCTAAGTTGAAAGGAGGCATCAGTATTCACTTTAACCCAGCCCAGGTCCGGTGGCTTGCCATTTCATCTCAACCTGCGGCTTCTCACGTCTCATTGACTGGCTGGTTTCCCACAGATCAAGTGCAGTGTCCCTAGCCCAAACCACAGCTTGATGAATACTGATAGACTTCTCCCCATGTCTTCGCTTGTTGCGCATCATCGACAAAGCCCACATACCGCAGAGAATGAGCGCAGTATCTCTCTTTGAGCATATATCGAGATAAGATCAGTCGTCCAAGTCAGCGGATTCAGAGCTGGGATTTTCACCCCTGTACCCAAGCGAACTTGGAGCCAAAAAATTCGGGCTATCGAGCAGTCCACCAGCACATGTTTGACAGACTCCTCAGGATCACCACAGTCCTCAAAGAAGACCACTGGTTCGATATACTTCTTGAAGAGAACCTGCCTTGCCGGGAGGAAATCATTAGCTACCCTCCACTAGAACACTCTCACTTTAGACCGTCTTCAAACGACCGTTACTTAAAATACAAGACACATTCCACATTTGGATAACACTATGGGCAAAGGGTTCAATATCTATTTTTGGTCCTTCTCCAACAACAAGACCCTAAAAGAGAACTCTTTCTGTAAATGGGTCTCCATGAGAGATGATGCTCAAATTTGATTTATACCTCTCAGGAGACCCTAAAATAGGTCTTCTATATAGATACTATGTTAGGAGGCTACAGATATTCTGTTGAAGACCTATTTTAAGTTTAGGTCTTCTTCTAGGTCTCCTGTTGGAGACATCTCACAGGACCTCCCACAACGTCTTCCCGCATTCGTCCGATGAGGAGCCAGGCGTCTGACTTTGATCCCCATCAAAATTCTTACTGTATAATAGCTTGTACGCAGATCGCACTGTAAAAAAAATAATCTTTTGGAGGTTTACGATTGATAAATTAGTATTTGTTCAAAATAGTGTAGTATTGCGGTTATCATGGTATATTTTCACATTTATAGTTAACTGAAATTCTTGTTTAATTCGTTTTGTTTTTGCAATGATTGGAATCGTTCCATTGGAATTGCAATTTAATGGAAATCCGTTTGGATCGGAGTTCGCACTGCTACTTGTACTTTCTCTCCTATTTATTACAAAAATAGGAAAATATTTGTTTATAGTAGAAGTAGCATGATTTGCAATTATATGGAAGAGATACATAGTATTTTCAGCTATAATATTGTCTGTTCCCATCCTAACAGCAGATATATGGTTGGTTCTTGTACGAAGGTTTGACACCAAACAGTCCCGTTGCTTTGGGCTCAATCGATATGTATACGTGTACTAGGTACGTACAACTATACGCCTGAAAACGCCAGTTGCGTGCATGCTTATTAGGAGTCATCAGATGTGTCCTTGACGATTTCTGGGAGCTGCACCGGGTAGCGGTGGATGGAGTCGACCCACGGCCCGTCGGCGTCGGCCGGCGGCTTGACGCACTCCCACGCAACACTGTTGCAGTCGAAGCCAGGCGCCGAAGGAGATCATCCAAATCCGGTCGCCCTTTTTCATCATCCCCTTGGCCTCGATGTACGCCAGTTCGTACAGCACGGAGCTGCTGGATGTGTTCCCGAACCGGTGCAGCGTCATCCGCGACGCCTCCACGTCCTGGTCGGAGAGGCCGAGGCCATGCTGAACCTCGTCGATCACCCCGCGGCCGCCTGCATGGATGCAGATGTGCTCGAACGCCGTGCGGAAGTCCGGTCGGTAGAGCCTCACCTTGGCGCGCCCGCTGAGGAGCTTTCGCTTGAGCAAGGACAGCGCGACGAGGAGCTGCTCCGAGGCCGGCAGGACAAGGGGTCCGAAGGCGGCGATGTTGCTCTTGAGCGCGTGGCCGGCGGTGGTGGCGAGGTCCTTGGAGAGACGGATCCCGGTGTTGCCCTTGTCGTCCTCCTCCTGGAACACGCACCGGTAGTCGGCGTCCCGGGCCGCCGTCACGGTGCGCACCAGGCGGGTGAGCCTGTACCGCGCGCGCTCCGAGGAGTTGGACAGGATCATGGCCGCGGCGCCCATGCGGAAGAGGCAGTTGGGGAGCAGCATCGCGCGCTCCGTGCCGACGTAGTACTGCGACGAGAGGATCTCCGTGGAGACGATGAGGACGTGCGTGCCCGGCCGTGCCGTCTGCAGGAGGTTCTTGGCGAGGCCGACGGAGACCAGCCCCGCGCTGCACCCCATCCCGGACAGGTTGACGTTCTGCACGTCGGCACGCAGCTTGTACCTGTTGACGACCATGTCGGTGAACACCGGCGTGGGCGTGAAGATGCTGCAGTTAACGATGAGCACGTCGATCTCCTCGGGCTTGACGCTCGTCCTGGCAAACACCTCGTCCACGGCGGAGAAGATGACCAGCTCCGTCTCGTCGCGGGAGGCCTCGAGGCTGCGGTCTGGCGGCATGTAGTGGTACGCCTCCGGCACGCACGTCTCCTCGCCGAGCCCGGAGCGTTCCAGCAGGCGGATGGCGAAGCTGACGCTCTCCTCGTCCACCAGGTACGGCATCAGGTGCGCGTGCTCCAGGCACGTCGCGAAGGGCGCCCGGAACCAGGGCTTGGGCCGGAAGCAGCCGTACTCCACGAGGTACACGTCCTTGGGCCGGCCCATGCGCCGCAGCTTGGCGACGGCGGCGGCCAGGAGCAGGGCCAGCAGGCAGTGGACAGGCCGGATCTCCCGCGCCAGCGCGAGCACCTCCTCAGGGCTCGTCCTCGGGACCACGGCGGCGGCGGCAGCCAAGGCGACGATGACGAGGAAGTTGTTGACGAGGAGCCCGTACATGGTCTTTAGGAACTTGACATGCAGTGGCCTGTTCATCGTGCCAGTGCCACTGTGTAGTATGCGTGCGTATAGCCTTAGCCTGTATGGTTTTTTGCCACTGCACGCGGGCGTGTTATAGAGTGTGTGTGTGTAGCTGAGAAGAGAGTGGAGGGAGCGTATGATTTAAAGGCTGTGTCGAGGGCATTATGGGAACTGGAGACAAGGCAGTGCTGCCACCGAACCGACTTAAATGCGAGTCAATCCGGCGAGTCTTACAAAATTTACTTCTTTAACTGTACTAGTTGACTGGCTGTGCATTGCTATGGACATTCATAACATACGTAGTACAATCATGCTCCCTCTGCCCCGAAAAGAACGACGTTTTAGCTATGAATATGGATAATTTGGGATGTAGGGTATGGGTAATACATATGTGAAGTCTTATGACATGCAATAAATATTGAAATTAGATTATTATCATCTTCACAATATTGTTAATTCGAAGGAAAAAGGCAGCCCATGCAAAGCATCATTCCCTTGGGCCAGGCAACCAATCCTGCGTCAGACATACTTGACAATTCACGTACCGCTTGCTTATGTAAGTGCCTGGTGAAGTCCACTCAGGGCATTCCTGCATTCATGTGCACACGTTTGGAGGAACTGGGCAAAACACGCCAACAACCATTGGATAACCAGCCACATGGTATCCTGAGAACTCAACCATTAGCGATTAGATGCTGTGGAGATTGACACACATGGTATCCTATTCGGAATGTTGAGCTAAACTTTCTAAATGCCCAGTGCATTTCAAATGTTGTATTTGAAACATAGGGCACTTTTGATTCTTCCTACAAAACTTCCCTCGCCTAGCTGAGCAAGGATTATTTGAAGTTGAGTAGTGTGTTTGGTTGATTTGCTAGTAGTAGTATTTTGGGGCTTGTGCACGCAAATTTTTAGTAGATTTCCTTACTACCAGCTCGCTGGGCCTAGCACGCTTCTCGGGGCTAGTGCAAATGCTATTTTCACTCCCCGATAAGCTAAATACTTTTAACTTCAACAAATATATATATATATATATATATATATATATATATATATAATATTAACATTTATAATTTGTAAGTAGTATCATTAGATAGATCATTGAATATATTTTCATAATAAACTTATTTAAAGATATAAATATTGCGCGCATTTTCTATAAACTTAGTCAAAATTTAGAAAGTTTAACCTACACGCATCCCATAACGACTTTATTTTTTTGTACAAAAGGAGTACGAGGCAGACAGCAAATTTGCTTCAGAACCAAACGTGTGCTATGCACATACTATTTTATTTGAAACAATGGCGGGAGCTGTGCCGCTCAATTAAGACGAAACAATTTGTGTATAAGAAGCTTAGCAAACTAGATGTTCACAGAACACCCAAGTGGCTAACCACCCCACGGGACGTGGTTGAGCACAAACACAACACACTGATATGGATCATCATTGCCGAGGATGAAAGCAAAGCAACCAGCAGCTCTGACTTCTGATGGTAGGGCACCCACAAGCCACTACCGATGGGTCCAAAGCACGAGGCCACAAACGGTCATCGTTGCCAAGCTCAAACAAGAGCAGCTCTGACTTCCAGTCACGAACCCACACCTCGCCCCCAACGGATGCAGACCCTCCGCTAAGCCCCAGACTACGATGAAGGGGGCTCGCCATGTGTCATTGTTGCCAAGTCACGTCCCCGATGCAGCAGCTCTGACTTCACGTTGCAAAATCCACATCCACGCATCCACCATGCGTCGAGAAGTGCAAACACCGAAGGAGGCTTTGAAGCTGCGACGACGATCCAAATGCAACGCCTTCAGGAAGAGAGCGACGCCGATGGCGACACAGTCACACATCCACAAAGGACTAGGTTTTTACCCTTGGATGATTAAGGATGGCAATGGGGCGGTTTTGGGTTGGATATCCGTGGGTTCAGGTTCGGGGATGATTTCTCACCCACGGTTTTCGGGTTCGAGCCCCCGAAACCTATCGGGTTTGGTTTCAGTTTTGGTTTTCCACCCGTGGATATCCAATGCATATCCGAAATAAATCATTTAGAATTAAAACTCATGTTTTATAATATGCTAATAATAACTTGTTTACTTAGATTATTAAATTTATTCTAAGTTGACTCATGAAAATATTTATTATTTGTTGCCTCTTGTTTATACATGTGAATATGTGTATATATATCATACATATGTTTAGGGAAAGTCCTTATTGCTCTTACTATGTTGCCATACAAAGCGGGTTTTGGGTATCCATTCGGGTTTCGGGTATCCATTCGGGTTTTGGGTATCCACGAGTTTGGTTTTTAGGACGGATTATCAACTGAATCGGTGTTCGGGACGTTTTTCGGGTTTCGGGTTCGGGTGTATAGAGACTCCAACCGATCCAAATCCGCCCCATCGCCATTCCTATGGATGATAGTGCAGAGGGGAAGACATGATGCCCCCAATAGGGAAAGCGGCACCCACCAGTGTCACCGTCACCAAGGCTTTCACCCAAGGAACCCTCTAGCACGAACGTCGAGCAAAGAAGCCGAACCCCATGCCCACTAACTCCGCCCTTGCCGTTGTCCCGACACCCATAGAAGCCCCTTCATGAGCATCAACTGCGCCAGCTGCTCATAGCAGCCGCACAACTGCATCGGCCGCCACCCCCTTCATCCGGGCAACTCGAAGAGTCAGACCTGACTCCACCACCGCTCGCTTAACACCACTGCACATTGAGGCCTATCGCTGACCACCACCACCGACACTAGCACGCACCCACTGCAGTGTTGCCGACCTACGCCGCCAGCAGCCATGAGGGCACATGCCCCCACAATTATGGGCGCCGCCCCATACCCGCATTCAGTCGTAGACCGCCGTGGGTAGGCTGGCCACCACCCTGGCAGCACCTAGGCCGCATGTCGCGGGCAGCCTATCTCGGCCGCTGTCGGCCACCATCGCTTGTGAGGGAAGGGGCGGGCGGAGGAGGAGAAGAAGAGGGCCCTGTAGCCGCCCTCCGCGCCTGCACAAGCTTTGGTCGTCCTCACCACAGCCACCGCCGACCGCCGCACCTCCCGGCCACGACGAGCCGGATCCAGCGGCCTAGGCAGGGGAAGGGGCCAACACCGCCACCGAGGAAGGCGCCACCGCCGCTATCGCCGGGCGCTTGCCCGACCGGACGCGATGCTACAAGTGCGGGGCGGCAGATCCGGCCTAGAGGACGCCGGATCTGCGCACCCCAGCCGAGAAGCCGCCGACAACCATTGTCCCAATCAGAGCACCTCTGGCCTCCGGGAGAGAGAGAGAGAGAGAGAGAGAGAGAGAGAGAGAGAGAGAGAGAGAGAGAGGAGAGGGTGTGGGGAAGAAGAGGAGATGGCCTAGACGCTATCGTCCTTGCCTTAGGCCGGTTTGCGGGCATCCGGCTCTGGTGGCAGCCGGGCAAAGGTAGCACACGGGAGGGTTTGGTGCTGGGCGGAGATGACGACGCCCGAGCCACCCCGTAGAGGCGACGTGAGGGCCTGGGAGCGATTATGGCTCTGTTCGCTTGAGCTTATAAGCAACAATCAGCCCTACTTTTTCAGCCATGGAACAATATTTTCTGTCACAATAAATCAGCTCTACAAATCAGCCGCAACAGTAATAAATCCTGCCGAAAAGAGCTTATGTTGACCTTGTTTCAGTGCAGATACCCCTGCGCTGTGCGCATACTAGCTGAGGGAGATTTAGAGTTTATTTCCGTGAAACATAGGAAATAAAATTTCAGATAAAAAATGTACGTCGAACACCATCAATGAACTTTTTTTTGTGAGGGGATCGATGAACTTGTTTTGGTTGCCGGACCGTGGGCGTCCGTTGTGGTTTTGTTTACGAACATCAAAATGGGGCTTTGGCAGGTTGCCAGAACGGTGGAGGTGGAGAAGCGCCAGCTTTGTACAGGTCACGATCTAAGGGCGTCTCCCAACAGCTAGCGACGAATAAATAGCTGATCTATTTTACATAGCCTAAAAATCTAAGAGAAGAACACGTGGATTCAATAGTACATACAAAAATAAAATAATATAAATAGTGTTTGGTTTTGTCTCTGACCTCCAAATAGTGTTGCGGAGGCGGGAGGGGTGTAAAAGTTTGTCGGCTGAAATCAAGCCTTTATAGCATTCCGGTGATGATGAGATAGACCGTTGCGGAGGCGGGAGGAGTATATCGACACCATTTTTTTTCATTTCTTTTTGTGGGATGGGATAGATGCATGATTGGAGATGGAGGTGATGATGAGATAGACCGTTCACGGCAAAGGAGACATGTCAGTTAAAGAGAAATAAATGCCTATAGATCTACGCAAGGGAAGTGCTACTAGTAGTTGAGGCGATGAGGTCAAACTAGAATGGGACTTGTATTAAACCATCCAGACCAAGGCCTTGTTTAGATTGTAAATTTTTGCAATCTGGACACTGTAGCACGTTTCGTTTGTATTTGACAAACTTTGTCTGATCATGGACTAACTAGGCTCAAAAGATTCGTCTCGTGATTTACAACCAAACTGTGCAATTAGTTATTTTTTTTACCTACATTTAATGCTCCATGCATACGTCCAAAAATTGATGTAATGGAGAGAGAGTGAAAAAACTTGGAATTTGGAGATGATCTAAACAAAGCCCAAAACGATGAAGGTATAGCGAAGTATATTGACTTTGGGGTAACGTTGCTACTCCTCTATGATTAGAGTCAGTTTCGATTCTATGGACTAACAACTACGTACTTGCTAAGTTTTATAGTCCTCGAGGATCCACGGAGGGGGCTAATGAGTAGGCTAAAATTCAGCCAAAGTTCTAATTAATTGTTAGTTTTATGTGGAAAAAAACTAGTTGTTAGTTTATTAGTCTTTCAGACTTTATGAATCCCGAGATCTGTCGGCTCAGTCTTTCGAAGGTGCTCATAGGGGTAGAATTTGTGTACGTATGTTTATAGTGATGAGTGTACGTACGCGTTGTGAACGTTTACGTTGTAATGTGTACTTCTAAAAAACCTGCTAACAAGGCCTTGCTTTAGGAGTTCTATTCGTGTAGGTGAAGAGAGAGAAAGAGAAAGACAAAAGAGGGGAAGAGTTGTCCTCCCATAAGATGGATACAGACAAGGGTACTGTGGCCTTTTGACGATGATCCACGTAACTATTAGCAAAGGATCCAAACAGATGAGGGCTAACAACTAGTACTATTTTGTCCAAATTACTAGAATAGTATGGTACTGCATTTAATTATCATACTACTAGAATGTAGTGGTTAATTATTACTCCTACTAGCTCCTGTATAATTACTAGGATTGATGTACTTTACTCACTCTGTCTCCAAAAAATACAATTCTTAGGCTAGTCTTAGTAAGAGTTTTATCAAAGTTTCATTTACATTTAGTAAACGGTCACATAAGTGCTTTTGATGACGTGGCAACATTTTAAAAAGAGAGAGAGAAGAAGTGAGTTTCATATGAAACTCTCTTGACACGATTACCAACTCTTTATAAGTCATAGAATTTATTGTTTATGAAACTCTCCATTGAGATTACCAACTCTTTTATGTATTGTTTAAAACATGAAGTATTTGTGGTTGGTGGGGCACCGGTTTTCTTTTATTTTTTCTGCTCTTGGTTACAGTATAAAACACTACCCACAGTAGTACACAAAGATGATGGCCGTTCAAATTTAGGGGCTAAAGTTAGAGGTGTCACATCAGTTATCACATGAGGTGTCTTATGGAAGTGGTTGGATGGTAATAATAAAATAAATTATATAAGTCTTCAGTAATCTGCGAGACGAATTTATTAAGCCTAATTAATCTATCATTAGCACATATTTATTGTAGCATTACATTGTCAAATCATAAACTAATTAGGCTTAAAAGAATTCATGTTGTAAATTGGTCATAATCTATATAATTAATTATTTTTTAATCTATATTTAATACTCCGTGCAAATGTCAAATATCCCATACCATAGGAACTAAAATTTATGTGGGGGAAAACTAAATGTGATGTTTATGAGCATGTCGGGGCTGACGACCCAATGGCATGCAGAGCTGATCTGTCAGTTGTCCAGATCTGAGATGAGGCGGCGCTGCAGGCCTATCCGAGCTGGATCCACGGGCACAGACAGTGCGGCATGCACGCCGATCCATTGGACCAGAAGTTCAGAACCGGGTACCAGCAGGCGGCAGCGCTATTTAATTATTATATCTCCATCTCTTCTCTTGCATGTTGAGTGGAGTACATACTATGATGTAGTACTCCTACCTGCAGATCTGGGCTCAGCTCTAGTAGTACTCGCGATAGTCTCTATCTGGTCCCGGGGAAGCTGAGCTGGAGAACCGAACCGATGGCCTGTTGGTAGTATTGGCCTTGTCGAAATGTCCATCGACGATGATCTCGCTCGCGCATAGGATGGGACGGATAGGCGCGCGCCATTGCATATTTGCATTTTACTCCTGTGGTAGCATGGGAGCTCGGCAGCCCTTGCAATTGGGGCCCTTGCTGGCTCGCTCCGTCTCCATCTCCAAGCGCTCGTCGCGTGACATCATGGTTGCAGTTGCGGGCTCCCCATGCTGGTTGCGCCCCACGGATTCACTGGCTGTTGTCCCTGTCCGGCCGGCTACTAACATGCCAGCGGCCGCAGCCGTATTCACGTGAGCATATTGACTAGCAAGTGCCTCTGTGCCTGCCCCTGCCCCTTCGGAGACTTTGCCTGTCAGCTGGTGAACGGAGCACTCAGATCAGATTGACTGTTCCATTGTTTGTTACCAACTACTGGCAGCAAAATCTTACAAGACTTGGAAAACATGGATGGAAAATAGAAATGGACGTATGAATTATTCGATATTCGTATTCGCTAAAACTTGTAATATGAATATCCGTATTTGTATTTGTTTTTAACGTGGATACTAAATGAATGTATTCGAATTCATTTTTAGTTTTTTTCTCTCTATCCGAATCCAAATTCGTATTCGGCAAAAATATGGAATACCTAACATTTATCCACATCCGTGAAGAAAAAGGTATAATGAATCTATTTAAAAGTTTTCTCTCCGTAGTGACTAATTATTTAATCATAATATTACTAATGATGCATTAAGATTATTTAATAGTGTATCTATAAATAAATTTTAATATTAGTTTAATATTATTTGGGACACATAAAGATTAAATTATTTTTAGTGTTTCTCTAATTTAGTTTAAACCTAATAAATTTGTTATTATAATTTATTTTAATACTTCAATTTATTTATTTACTATTGTAAATTATATAATTCATAATTTCATGTCAAATATTATTAAATAATGTTTGATTAATTGATGTATTTAATTATTAAATATTAATTGATAACTATATTATATCAGATGATCTATATGTAAGCGTATTTGGAATGAAAGGGGAGAATACGTGGTTGATCGATCAATGACCATGTTAGTACATATAGCCAAATGGGGAGTCGGATAGGCAAGCCCATGGGCCGCACTAGGGTACAAGCATGCAAGGCGTGTTTACTAATCTAACACTCCCCCACAGTAAGAGCTTGAGCATAGTAGACGTTGAGACTAGATCTGAACTCCATGAAGACTAATGTCGGCAAGCCTTTGGTGAAAATGTCAACACATTAAATTTGTTGGAACAGGGAGGACGTAGACTTCACCAAGGGCGACACGATCTCGAATGAAGTGTAAATCAATCCTAACATGTTTTGTTCGCTATGTTAGGACGGGGTTAGTGAGGTAAACAACACTGATGTTGTCGCTATAGACGATGGCGGCATGGCGCAATGGATAATGAAGCTCCTGAAGCAATTGCCGCAATCAAGAAGCCTCGGCGACACCATTAGCAACACCCGGTACTTGGCTTCAACACTGGATCGAGAAACTGTCTGCTGACGCTTAGAAGACCAAGAGATAAGATTATCACCAAGAAACACGTTGTCGGGGTTATGATACCCCGGGTATCTCAAGACACCAATTAGTTAGCCACTCGGGCGGCCCACGGTACACCAGCTAGTATAAGCCCAAACGATCGAGGCCCAACTAAGCTATGCGGACCTAGCAAGGGTAGGCCACGACCTCTTCCCTCAGCCTTCACCGTGCGCCACGCAACTCACCATGACTTCTCCTCCGTCCCAACTTCTAGGAGGGGCGGGCAGAGATCGAGCCACACCAAGTATGCCCGCTCTAACAAGGGCATGCATGCCGCACTGACCCTGTAAGGACCAATGGGCCAGCAGTCCCCTCATCTCGGTCAGATGCCATCCCTGCGCCATGTCGCACAGACAAGACAACACCACCGAGCGGTGGTGACCAGTACGTCGGCCCACCATCCAAATATGACCCAACAAGACAGATGTACGACCCCAGCCACTACGAGATGGGGCCACGACGGCGGTGTTGACTTTTGAGGCCAACTAAGCCAACGAGGGCCACGACACCGGAACATGGGATCGTGGCCACCGGCACCACAAGCAGCAAGACGATCGACGGACTAGGGGCGGCTACCAACTCTAGTATGATGCCCCTAGGAGATTAGGATGCGATGATGAAGGCCACGGTAAGTCCATGTCGCGCAGGACGACTGGCGAAACATTATCGTGCCCATAGTGCCACCATGACCGGTACTATAGCACCACACCACACCATGCCACGACGTGGGCACAAGACCATGACGACAGCCATGCCTAGACGTGCACCACAAGACGACGTTACTTGCAAGCCAAGTTAGCTAGGTTTCCTCCCTCATGCTCATGACCCCTCGGTCGGGAGAACCTTCCTCTTTGTATGTGACTTGGCCCGAACTCTATATAAGGGTAGCTAGGGCACCCTTCTTGGACACGACCGGACTCTCAAAGCTTTCATTCGGGTAGTCTGTCTCCTAGCTCTAGCTCTCTACCTCTTCCACCATTCTTGCACCCCCCCCATTGTGAGAACTTCAGAGCATTCAAGCGAGGAACACACACTCAATCATCTCTAAGACTGGACATAGGGCTCTGGCCTGAATCAGTATAACTCCTCGTGTCTTTTGGATGCTACCATCGTCTTTCTGGTGCAATGTGACATTCATATAAATTCACTAGTTAGTCTACAAAACACTGACAGTTAGCGTGCCAGCTAGGGGACAGTCGTGCACTCTTGTTGTTGAGAAGGAAGCGATGGCTCCTCGCACCGTTGATGGATTTGACCATGGAATGGCCCATGGTGGTAGAATCCATCATGGGAACCCCGAGTTCATCAGTGTCGAAGGGCCAACACCCACATCCGTCTTCAGCCATTACCAGGTCCTCCACCATAGAGTCCTGGACCTAGTGGCCCACGGCAGACACACTCTCGGAATGGCCCTCAACGGCTGCATCCTAGAGTTCACCTACATAGGGGTGCTAGTACCCTCTCTCATCACCGGCCATGGCCAGGTTTTCCACCCATGAAACCAGAGGCCTATGGCTCATGGTGAGCTCACCCATGAAATGGCCCTCAACAGCCACATGCTTTGGGGAAACAATGAGATCGTCCGCACCAACGGGCTAACACCTATCATCTACTTCCACCCCGTCCAGGCCCATCGCGTGGGAAGCCTAGATCCTATGGTAGAGCCACGTCCTGAGCAACGCCGCCACTAGCGGAACATGGCAAATTAGGGCGCACACAAGTGACAACCTTCTGCCGCCATGCGGCATTATCGCTAGTGATCAGGTGGCTATCCGGCGCCACGACTTGCAATGCCAAGCCCGAGACTAGGGTTAAATCCCTCGTGGCAGACTAGACATCTGTCACGCCATCATGAACTATTAGCTTTCACACGGAGGCATGTGCATCCAAGGAAGTGGGCCTTCTGAGAACATGATGCGCTGCGCTAGGTGGACCGAGCCATGTCACCCTAAGAGCGACATGTCGCACTGGCTCTCCATCAAGAGCGACAACCACACCTAGAAGCATAGACGCGATGACTACGATGTCGTCGTGCCACGAGGACACATGCAATAGAATGAATGAGCCCTCTCAGCCACAGACCTCAACAAGTCGAGGACGTCAAGCCGGCAAGGATCAACCCAAGGCCACCCAAGAGGTTGGCCCACACCGGCTACGACCACTCCAAGCGATAGAGAAGCGTCCCTACTAGCTTGCGGTCCAGAAACCACAATGACTCAGCCACAAGCATGCGCTCAGGGGCTCGACATGCCCCAAGCAACGATGGCTAGATCCACGACAACTTTTGATACACCGCTTAGTTACGTCAACTCGATCCCTAGCTTCTCTACCTAAGCATGTTCACATACACGTGTAGGCTCGCCCACAGTTCCAAAAACTTAGGCCAACCTGTCGAGTGACCCGACCAAAGAACACGATACCCATACAGTCAATCCTGGCGCCATTTACCTCTCGAGTGACCCGACCCAACTCGTGCCAGCGGCCAGATATGACTCACTCACTAGGGCTACACATCTAAGTATACACCTATGAGTTCCAAAAGCGCAGCACTGTTTTTCATCATGCCAGCGACCCATTTCGAGTCTTTTGTGATCGCGCCTTGCATCATGATGAACCGGTGACCCGCTCCCTGACTTCTCGTTTGTACTAAAGAGGTCGCTCCGACCAAGCCGCATGGACCAACTCCTAGCCAAGCCCAAACACCCATGCACAAGTCTCAAGAGATTGGGGTGCTAGTTCGCTCATGGCAAAAGGAATGAGAGGAAACACAATTCTTGCCACCCGCTCATTTTCTTCTTGCATCATACCAGATCTACGACCTGCCCTCGACGTCCCATAGCACCGTCGGGCCACGTATTGTTTAAGCCCCGTGGGCCAGCCCCTAGGCTAAAGCGTGCACCTACATGTTCAAGACTAAGGGGAATGGAGCACATTCCAATTCAAACGAGAAGAAAGCAGAAAGGTAGCAAAATGACAAACGAATGCACCAACCACACATCTTATACACACAAGCACGTTCAATACAATAGGATCACCTATGTCATGTGACACGCTCATAAGAACAACTCTCATGCACTAGAGGCTTCGTACTAGAGGTGGACAGTGGTAGTCGACACCTTGCTCGCAAGGACTTCAGCACCACGAGCGGCGAAATTGCTGGTTGCAAGGATCTCAGCGTCGAACTTCCTCAACTAGTACCCTTGCCCCACGGCATCGAAATCGACACCGTCATAGTGGGAGCCAACTAACATCAAGGCTGCAAGCACACCACTATGAATCCCTTCAGAGATTAGGAGGTCCACCCGGTGGCGAGCCTCGTCGAGGTGAAGCATCAGCTGGGTATCCACCCGACTAGCGTCGAGCATGACATCACACATGGCCCGTCTAGAGATGGTCAATGCCACCAGCTCGATGGCCACCTCTTGTGCTCTCTGCTCCACAGTCGTCCTCGCCTCTAGATCCGAGAGTGCCCCCATGCGTAGCACTAAGCAAGCGATTGATCCGTAACTAGGTAGAATAACCAAGCGAAAGCACAACACAGACAAAGAGGACTCACCAGCGCAAGTGGATTGGAGGTTTTGGCACTCATCTTTGAGGTGCCGATGACCTTGCTCGACCTCGTCCCAAGCAGCATCTGCCGTGGTGCGCTCCACCTCTTGAGCGGCCATTGCCACCTTGAGACTGGCCACCTAGGTTGTCATCAAACCGATCTGAGATTGAGCCCACGCCTCCTATTCCATGACCCGCTCTTGGGCCATGTCAACCCCTCTGATAGCATTGATTAGACCCTTGCTAAGCTCTGCTTGCACTTTTTGGGAGGCCACCAGCTCCTCCCGCAAGAGCCACACCTCTGTCTCCACTTCAGCCAGGTAATCGTAGTTCATAGCACCTCTTGACTGCATCTGGTAGGCCAGGTGTAGGAACTAGGATGTTTCCAATGAAGTCCTCATCAGCTCCTGTGAAGAACAAAAGAGAAGACCACATCATCCGACTGAAAATATGACTCGCGTGGCGAGCTCAAAGTCAAAGTAGGGCAAAGAAGGTTCACCTGTCCGTGGACCACGACCTCGTCGAACATCAACCACTGGGCCTCCATGCTCAATTCGGCAACCGAGGCGGCAATGTCGACCAGCTTCGACAAGGCTGCCCGGACCCCCTCATGGCTTTGGGAGGAGCTAGCGCACGCAGCTCGCTTGGCTATGTTGTTCACCATGAACAGAGCCTTGTGGGGATCCGTGAGATGCAGCCAGGTGAAAGAGCCTTTGCTAGGTCCGACCTCTTCTCCATGAAGATCTAGGGCCATCTCGTCAGCACCACCAGCTGTCGCCCCTACGAGTGGGGGTTCGATGGCAGACGACGAGTCCACTCCCCCCTCCGGGGCAAAAGTTGCTACAACTTCACCCACATTTGGGGCCTCCCTCTCGTCCATGCCTGCCACCACTCCAATGTTCGAGTAGCCCTCAACTATGGTAGGTGAACACAAGGTCACAAGAGGAAGGCGTCGGGCTATGGTCAATGCAGCCCCGCTGTAGCTCGATGAAAGATCTAGCCATATGGGTGGGTTCACAAAGCCTATTGGCCTCGCGATCGCAAACTCGGGCAAAGGCTCCCTACAATGGGAACCCCTAAAGATGAAGAAACTGATCAACCTATGCATCACAGCTAAAGAAAAGAGCCGAGAGACAATGTACCTGTTGGAGCTCCCTACAGGGGGGTGACGAGTCTCATCACGCCTCTCCCCAGGAGCGGGACCACAACTAGGGTCATCGCGCCCGACATCATTTGGCCAGAAACCGATGAGGCAACCCGAGCCATGACGATGGTGTCGGCCTCCACCATGCAATAACCATCAACAGTGCCTGATCCTTTAGCCTCCACTGGCTTCAAGCAAGGCCCATCACATGCGAAAGAATCTTCACCCGTGCCTTCCTCACAACTGAACGCCGTCGATCTGATCGAGGACACACCAATCGAGACTGAGGATGAAAGCCAATGACCACTGCCACTGGTAGCACAAGGACACTTTGGACCTAGCTCCTGTAATGGCGATGAAGACAAACGCATCCACATGGCCCTATCCTCATCCGTGGTGCATGCCACACGACCTGGCCCCATTGCTGGACCTCTAGGATTCATCAAGGGTGTGTCTAAGGACCTCTAAGTCCTTGTCATCATCTCCCTTAGACTCCCTGCCTTCATCAGCATCATCCTCATCCAACAGTGAAGCTCCTCGCCTTTGGCGCTCCGCCTTTTCAAGTGACTTCCTCAGCCAAAGGCGATTCTGCTCATCGGTGGCCACCTTCTCCTGGGTGGCGCATTTGGCTCCCTCGGGATAGGGATCATGGAAGCGGGAGTGGAAAGATGGAACATGCTACTAAGAACAAGCCGCATCAATGCTCACGCGACTGATGCTAACCTTGTATAAGAGGAAAGACACGAGAAGGGGAGACTCACCAGCTCGGGACGACGGCTCGCCGAGAACGCCATGATGTCACTCTCAGTCGTGACTATGATCCCTGCACCAACCATCTAGGCCATGTGCTCTATGACTGCATCATCCACAAGCTCCTCTGCCACCTTGCAGGTTGGGTCTTCTACTCTGGTATAGTCGCACAGTAGGCGAGCCCGCTGCTTCAATGGTTGGACTTGCTACTCAACCATGGTCTGAAGGACCACAACCCCATTCAGGTCAGCCAACACCCATCCCTCAAGAACCTCCAAGATCTCCACCACCCTTATCAATTGCTTCTTGCCACACCCCAACCCTAGGAAGCCAACCTCACCGAGGGGCGATAGAAAAAGGGAGCAAGGCAGCAGAGGCGTCGTCTAGGATGTAGAACCAATTTCCATGCCAGCTAGAGTTCAAACTCCTCAACGGTAGACACAGATAGAGGTGAGACACCCTAGGATGCATCTTGATGTTCATCCCACCCACGAGGGCAAGTGCTCCACCGCTGGATCCCTACATCCGTCGGCTCTTGACCTCGAACAACCTTCGAAAGAGGTCCTTGTTGTGCTCTATCCCAAGGAAGGCCTCATAGACGACCATGAAGCCTGCCCACTATAGCAAACCATTAGGAGGAATATGCTATAGCTGGACGCCATTCTCCTAAAGAAATCCCCCAAAAAATCCGACACTAGGATCCCTAAAGCGAACTAGGATTTCAAAAATGAAATTCTAACTGTCCTGCCCCTCTATGATGGTGCCAGGATACCTCAACTATCATGGGCATCCACTTTTTAGATGATTACAAAGTCATACAACACATCAGGGTACAAAATTAAGCATATTACATTAATCTAGTTACAAGTCCTTTGGAATAAATCAAACAAAACACCAGAAATCTAAATCATAGCAGCGAAGCTTGATGAGTCTTCGATCCACAGGCATCCTTGAGAGTCATGTCCCTTCTGAGTTAGGGGAAGTCCAACAATGAAGTCCATACTAATATCATCCCACTTTCATACTAGGATATCCAAGGGTTGGAGTAATCCAGTGGGTCTCTAATGTTCAGCTTTCACTCTCTGGCAGATATCACAATGTGCCACATAAGAAGCTATGTTAGCCTTCATAGACTCCCACCAGAATCTGCTTCTGAGGTCACAATACATCTTGGTACATCCAGGGTGGATTGAGTACTTTGAGTTATGTGCTTTCGATAAGATGGCATCTTGAATCTACTGATCCTGAGGAACACATATCCGTTGTTTCAGCCATAGGGTTCCATGTTCATCAATTCTATGGTCTTGATACTGACCCTTCTCCATAGAGGCCTTGATCATCTTGATTTCAGGGCATGTCTCCTGGGCTTTCCGAATATGATCTTTGAGGGTATAGGTGACTTGGAGGGTGTGGAGGTATCCATTGTCATAAGCTTCCAATCTCAGCTTTTGAAACTCTTCATGCAACTCAGGCAATCGCTCTTTAGCAACTAGACTGTTGCAATAGCTTTTCCTACTCAAGGCATTTGCCACAACATTTGCTTTACCAGGATGGTAATGAATCTCTAGATCATAGTCTTTGATCAATTCTAGCCATCTTTGCCGCATATTTAGCTCGTTCTGCGTGAAGAAATACTTGAGACTCTTGTGATTGGTGTAAATGTCACACTTGTTGCTGATCAAGTAGTGTCTCCAAATCTTGAGAGCATGAACAACTACAGCTAACTCTAGGTTATGTGTGGGGTAGTTCTTCTCATGATCCCTCAACTGTTGTGAAGCATATGCAATAACTCTGTCATTCTGCATGAGGACACATCCTAACCCTTGCTTGGAAGCATCACAATATACCACAAATTTTTGATGAATATCAGGTAAGATAAGGATTGGAGTGGTCATGAGTCTTCTCTTAAGCTCTTGAAAGCTCTTCTCACGTGTCTCATTCCAAACAAATGGAGCATTTTTCTATAGCAGCTCAGTCATTGGCTTCGCAATCTTGGAGAAGTTCTCAATGAATCGATGATAATATCTAGCTAACCCAAGAAAACTCCTGATATCTATGACATTCTGGGGTTGCTTCCATTCTGAGACTGCCTCAATCTTGGCAAGGTCTACTGTAACACCATTTGCGGTTAACACATGTCCAAGGAAGGCAACTTTCTCAAGCCAGAACTCACATTTCTTGAACTTAGCATACAACTGATTCTGCCTCGGCTTCTTAGTACAACTCTGAGGTGTCGCTCATGTTCTTCAGTTGTTTTTGAATAGATCAAGATGTCATCAATGAAAACCATGACAAACTTGTCCAACTCTTCCATGAATACCTTGTTCATCATGTTCATGAAGTAGGCAGGTGCATTGGTCAACCCAAAGGAGACTACCATGAACTCATACTGACCGTATCTTGTGACAAATGCTGTCTTGGCAATATCCTCTGGTCTAATCTTCATTTGATGGTAGCTAGATCTCAAGTCAATCTTGGAGAAGTACTTGGCCATTCTCAATTGATCAAGCAAGTCATCAATGCGAGACAATGGATATTTGTTCTTGATCATGACTACATTCAAACTGCAGTAGTCGATGCACATTCACATGGAACCATCTTTCTTCTTCACAAAGAGATCAAGTGATCCCCAAGGTGATGCACTAGGTCTGATAAAACCTTTGTCTGTTAGCTCTTACAATTGCTTCTTGAGCTCTGCTAGTTCATCGACTATCATTCTGTATGGATGATTAGCTATTGGTCCAATTCCAGGAACTAAGTCAATGATGAACTCAATGTCCTGATTAGGTGGCATTCCTGGCAACTCATCTAGAAAGACATCTGGATACTCACAGACTATGAGCACTTTCTTCAATTTCTTCTCTATCAAGCATGAAGTCTAGTATTCTTCGCATCCTCTATTCTGAGCTCGGCATTGATTTGCACTCGTATGCCACTTGGGTTCTCTAGACTGACTAATCTAGGTGAGCAAGATATCAAACCCTTATGTTTGGTCAACCAGCCCATTCCCAGTATCACATCAATGTCTCCATCTGATTTTAGCACTATCAAGTCTACAAGAAACACTTGTTCTACTATTAGGATTCTCACATTCTTGTACTCTAGGGTGGAACTGACATCCCCAAGGGAAGAGCTAGTGATCAATGATTTGCTTCGTTGTTCGACAGGAAGAAGTCGCTACTGCACAAACTTTGAAGAGATGTATGAGTAGGTAGCACCTGAGTCAAAAAGGACTACAGCTGGGGCTCCTTCTACATCTAGCTTTCCAAGCACAACTTTAGGTGATTCCATTGCTTTCTCTGATGTCACATGATTTAGTCTTCCATGGTCTCTGACTGTTACAACTTGCGTGCCTTAGGTCAATGATTGGCACTCAAGTAATCCCAATGGAGCTGGTGGTTGGTGTTGAGGACATACATGTGCCTTGTGACCGATCCTATGATAGGTGTGGCAAACCACAATAGCCTGCTTCTTTTTCTTCTTGCTTCTGATGCACCTGGCTTTGCTTTCCATGCTTGGCTCAGAAATAGGCTCCACAGGATAATGATGTTCGATGACCTGTGGTAGATAGCAAGGTTGTCCCTGGGCTCATTATGGAAAAGGTCTAGGTAGCATCCTATCTACAAGCTTGAGCCTCTGAGTGCTTGAACTTGTGGAGGTTGGTTGGATCATCTTTGTCTTTTCATTGTGGAGTGCTTCCTTCTCTAGCTCGATCTCCTTTAGATCCATCTCCATGATGTTGGCATTCTTGATCAACTGCTTGAGAGTTGGGCAGTTGTGTCCTATGAGCTTACTTCTGATAGGTTGGCTCAAACCCTTCATGTAGTTGTAGCGTCTCTGCTTCTCTGTGTTGATGTCTTCAAGTACATACCACATCAGCTGGATGAACTTGTTGGTGTACTCTTGAACTATCATAGTACTCATTTGCAACTTCCTGAATTCTTCAGCCTTTGCATCCATGTCTCCTTCCATGAGATGATACTCGTGGAATGCACATGCAAACTCTACCCAACCAATGTTGGTGGGGTTAGTATGGATAGCGTAAAAGCATTCCCACCAAGCACTAGCAGTTCCTCTGAGCTAGAAGGTGGCAATGTTCACACCTTCCTTGTCATTGCTTTTGATGAGCTCAAGCCTTCTTCTGATTCCACTCAACCAGTCATCTGCCTCAATCAGGTTGTCAGTGTGGTCAAACATAGGTCGTTCCAACTTATAGAACTCCTTAATCTTCTTGAGGAAAGGTGTTTGAGATGGCCCAGGTGCAACTGCATTAATGAGCTTCTACAACACACGAGTCTATCGTGCTAGGGCTATTGTCATGCTGGGTGCTTCTATGCTCTCGGGTCTAGGGCTCTGGTCAAGCTCTAGGTGTTCAAGGGTCACACCAGGGTCGACGTCCATTAGACCTCTAGACTCAGGCATGGGTTAGTGTTGCGACTGCTACACTGACTGACTCAAGGCTTTCGATTCTACAACCTTGATGTCCTTCTAAGGATAGGCATCTAACGACAATAAGGCAGGTAAGGCTCAAGTTAGGTTTACTAAGGTGAAGTCACGCACAAGCAAATAGGAAATCGCTCACTATCCTACACTCAAGCATAAGAAGCGCAAGACAACACAAGAACTAGTCACTCAAGTAGCGTTGTAAGGAAAATGGACCCTAGGCCCATTTACTTTGGATTTTAGTGTTTGATGACCAACACAACCAAATTGGACTAATGAATTTGCAAGTAATTGTTTTGTAGTTCAATAGGGTGCAAGACGTGACTTGGACGAAGGCGACATGATGATTCCACGATCAACACCATAAGCAAGACCCTAGAAGCATAAGAGAAGACCCAAGATATCAAGCAAAGTCCAAGAACGAATATGGGAACCAAGCTGGACGCAAAATCGTGAAGAAACAAGCTCGACAGAGGTGACTAGACGTGGACCTATGAGGACCGGACACGTCCGATCAGTTGCTCGACAATAGCAGGCGTCAGCAAGCAGTGACCGGACGCACTGATTTCACTGTTCATCGTCATGGCAACAACTTAGTGAGGACCAAATGCAGCAGCTATGGATGACCGGACACGCCAGGCAGTGGTGTCCGATCGAGTCCAGAGAGGTTGAAGAATGGCGAAACATCTACCGGACACGTCAGATGGTAAGCGACCGGACTCGCTAGAGAGTCCGATCAACAGTGAGCGCCAACGGTCAGCTTCAACGATCAAGATGACCGGACACATCTGATCAGGATGACCTGCGCGTTCGATTAATGGCAGAAAGCTAGGTTTCATCACCAATGGCTACTTTCTCCATGGGACTTATAAATAGACCCCCCAACAGGCCATTTGAGGAGTAAAGAGCTGAGGAAACATACCAAGGGTGTTGATACACCACTTTAGTGATCTCCACTTGCATAGTTCTTAGTGATACATTCGGTGATTAGTGTAGGTGCTTTGCAAAGTGCTTAGGCTAGTTAGACCACCGCTTATGCGCTTGCTCTAGGTTTAGGCCTAGTGTTTAGTGAGGTTTGCACACCTGTTACCACTCGCTGCTTGCGCGCACCATTGTTGTACATCGAAGGGGCTTGTAGTCTTGCGAGATCACACCAACCGCATTTGTGGTGTGGCCACCACCATGTATCGAAGGGAACAAGGCCCATGGCTGTTCGGCCGGAAGCTTGATAGTGAAGACAGCGGGGAGCAGTCCAAGAGAGGCTTACCGAAAGGCACACTAGAGACCCACTTGCACGTGGGGAAGGCTCGGGGCTATCCACGGAGTTACCTGACCGAGAGCTTGGCCCTTGCGAGGGATTCCTTGTTTGGGGCTCCAATAAGGACTAGGGGAAGCTTGCACGCTTCTCGATACCTTGGTAAAAATACTAGAGTCATCGACGGGAGTTTGCATATCTCTACCTTACTCTTTAGCTTCCGCATTTACATTGCAATCTTGGTTTATGCTTTACTTTCCTAGCTTAGTGATAGGCTAATTGGTAGGTTTGGAACCTAGGTTGCATAACTCCTTTTTATGGTGAGATAGCAACATACTAGCAAAACCGTAGTTGCACATTTAAATAGTTTACTTTCCTGCATAGGTTTTGACTAGGTGAAATTAGAGGCCTTAATGAGAAATAGAATTTTAAGTTGCCTAATTTACCCCCTTTCTTAGGTGTTACGGTCCCTTATAAGTGGTATCAGAGACGGTTGGCTCAATTTGGACCTTTGGCTTCACCACCATTGAGCCGACGCTATTTAGAGTGGTTGGGATGGATACCTCTAGACCTCCACACTTTGATGGCACTAACTTCCCCTACTAGAAAGCTAGAATGGCTTGTCACCTTGAGGTGGTAGATTTGGGTGTTTGGAGAGTCACTTGTGACGGGATGAAACCCATCAAGAATCCTGATAAACCCACAAAGAGTGAAGAAAAAGAAATTCATTTCAATACTAGAGCTAAAAATTACTTGTTTGAATCTTTTAGCATGGATGTGTTTAACCAAGTGTTCACTTTAAATACGGCACAACTAATGTCCATGAGCAAAAACATTGTCTAGCTAAACAAAATTATGATTCCTTTAAAATGAATGATGTTGAGCTTGTTCATGATATGTATTCTCATTTGAATCTAATTATCAATGAGCTCCATTCAATAGGATTAACGAAGCTAGATGATGCGGACATCGTGTGGAAGATCATTTCCATGCTACCACAAAAGAAATATGCAAGCATCATCACCATCCTTCACAACATGGAGGACTTGAGCACCATGACCCTGGCTAGAGTCATTGGCAAGATAGTGGCATTTAAAATGTCATGGAAGATGGGTCAAGAAGAAGCCTCGTCATCAAGCAAAGGCAAAGCTCTCGCATGTAGTGAGAAAAAGAAGATGAAGGGCAAGCAAGTTGAGACAAGCTCAAGCTCAAGCTCCTCAAGTGAAGATGAAGAAGAAGATGAGGATGAGGATGATGATGATGAAGATTCAAGTGATGATGATCAATCTTCCTTCCCCACCTCCGACCTTGATGAAGAATCAATCAAATTTATCAACAAGGTGGAGAAGATGATCCAAAGGCTCAATGTCAAGGGTGTGCCCATCCAAATTCAAGATTTCATCTTCACCAATCAAAGAAATAAGCAAAGAAAGAAAGGATGTTATGGATGCGGTGAGTTGGGGCACTTTGTGGAAGTTTGTCCAAACAAGCCTACACCTAAGACAAAGAAGAAGGCATGCAAGGACAAAGCCCTCACATCAATAAGGTCATGGGATGATTCTTCAAGTGAAGAAGAAGACCATCACAAGTGGCGAGGCCACAAGCACTCATCATCAAGCTCTTCTCATGTGTGCCTTATGGCATGAGGTAACGAAAGCTCATCCTACTAGTGAGAGTGATAGTGATGATGAAATGCCCTTCTCTTAATGAACTTGTGCAAGAAAATCTTAAATATGCTAAGGCTTGCACTAGCCAACAAAAGAAGCTAAAAATGTTGCAAGAAAAGCTAGATAGTTCACAAGAAGCATATAAAACCTTGCTTGAACAATATGAGACATTTGCTAATCTCAGTATTGAACTATCTACTAAAATTGAGCAACTTGAGGCTAGTGCAACAACAAATGCATGCACAATCAATGATGAGCAACTTGTAAAGAAAAATGAAAAATTAAAAGAAAAGTTAGCTAGCTCACAAGATGCTTATAAAAGTTTGCTTGCTAAAATGGAAACCATGTGCAAACATTGTGATGAGCTAACTAATAAAGTTGCTAATCTTGAAGCCGTCGGTACAACCCTCACCAAGGCACCTAAAAAGAAAAGTTCTATCTTTGACATGCATAAAAAGGATGCTTCTACTTCTTGCAATGATTTATGTTTAGACTCACCCTTGTGCAACCAAGTTTGTGTTGATAAAGTTGTTGTAGATACATGCACACAAGAGGTCGCAATGGAGAATGAGCAACTCAAGCAAGAAGTGGCTCGCCTTACCAAGGACTTGACTCAAGTAAAAGGCAAAACAGAGCAAGCCCAACATCATCAAGATAACACCGTTAAGGGAGTGAAGAAGCTTGATGAAGGACAACCAGTGGTTTACTATGTGTGCCACAAGGAAGGCCACAAGTCCTATGAGTGCAAGGTGAAGAATGGGGGAGGAGCTAAGAAGAAAGAGAAAAACAAAAAGGAAACAAGCAAGCTCTCCAACACCTACACCAATAAGGTGGACAAAAAGGCCTCCACACCTTATCTCTTGAAGAAGAAGAAAAATGACAAGGTGGTGGCCATCAAGGTGAACAAGCAAGCCAACAATGGGGCCAAACGCATTTGGGTGCCAAAGGAGATCATTTCCAACATGAAGAGCACCAAGAAGGTTTGGATCCCAAAAGGGAAGTGAGAAGTCCGATGGACTTCGGGGAATTTGGAGACTTGGCAAAGTATGGGTGCATTTCATGGGGTGCATCATTATGGACAAGGTAATTGCCAAGTGGATTAGTGAATACTATGGACCCAAATTCCCCTTCCCATGTTATGTAACTAGATTTAATTTCTTGCAATTTCAACTAGCATCTAGTTCCTTTTCATGCCTAGGTTTGCATTTGCATGTTTAATCTTTTGTCTTGCATACACTAGGTATATCTTATGGTAGGCTTGCTCGGTTTCACTCTTAACCCTTGGAGCAAACCTACATGGTTTTAATTGTTTAGGAGCACGGCACATAGCTTGTTTTACAATTGTTCATCTAATATGTGCCAAAGTCCAAATTGTAGATAATTTCTCCCAAATATCACTTTCGAAAATGATTCTCACATTCATGTGATGTCATCTTTCAAGTGGTATTTTTTATTCTAAAATCAATGTAGCATGTCTCCTACAAGTATTCCATACTTGTGTGCACAAATTTAGGGGGAGGTTACTCTACAAGTTGGATGCTTTGAGACTAACACCTTTTCAAGCTTATCATGTGTGTAGTAGTCTCATTGCAAGGAAAATGGAAGTCCCCGGAGTTAAGCATCATACTTCAAATATCCACCACCTATTGCAAGTGGTATAAATCAAATTGGTTTCCACATGTGGTATTTCTAAACCGATATCATCATGTTGATTTCACTTTGGTATTTATATGCTTTCTCCATGCATTATATAGATTAAACTCCCTTGAGCATTAATTTGCCAATTATGCATAAACTACATTCTCCATCATATGTATGCTATATATTTAGGGGGAGCTTAGTCTATGTAATGTGAGAGTCAAATTTTATGACCTATTCCACTCCACATACAAAGGATCACAAAGTTTGACCCTCCCTTGTGCTACTAATGTCTTCCTTTTCGGTGTTTGATTCCAAAGGGGAGAATTTATAGGACCAAAAGCAAGCCCGATCATAACAATTTATAAGTGGTAATGGTCCGAGAAAGGAAGAATAGTGGATTATAGAGTTAGGGCGAGGCTTAAATCCATAATGCCACATGGGGACATTTGCAAGGGCAAGATAAGTTTCCAAAGATGTTTACATGTGGTATCTTTTAGCATCATATAACCTTGCCCTTTGCATTGCATCCTAGCAAGTAAATAGTTTTTAAATTCCAAAATTTTTATTATTTGTTTGCTTTGGTCGTGTTGTCATCAATCACAAAAGGGGGAGATTATAAGGAAAATGGACCCTAGGCCCATTTACTTTGGATTTTGGTGTTTGATGCCAACACAACCAAATTGGACTAATGAATTTGCAAGTAATTGTTTTGTAGTTCAATAGGGTGCAAGACATGACTTGGACGAAGGTGACATGATGATCCCACGATCAACACCATAAGTAAGACCCTAGAAGCACAAGAGAAGACCCAAGATATCAAGCAAAGTCCAAGCACGAATATGGGAACCAAGCTGGACACAAGATCACGAAGAAACAAGCTCAGCAGAGGTGACCGGACATGGCCCTATGAGGACCAAACGTGTCCGATCAGTTGCTCGGTGACAGCAGGCGTCAGCAGCAGCGACCGAACTCTGAGCGAGACAGTGACCGAATACATGAACTTCACTGTTCATCATTGTGGCAACAACTTAGTGAGGATCGGATGTAGTAGCTATGGATGACTGGACGTGCCAGGCAATGGTGTCTGATTGAGTCTAGAGAGGTTCCAGAATGGCGAAAACGTCGACCAGACATGTTAGATGGTAAGCGACCGAACTCGCTAGAGAGTCCAATCAATAGTGAGCACCAACGGTTGACTTCAATGGTCAGGATGACCTGACACATCCGATCAGGACGACCTGCGCATCTGGTCAATGGCAGAAAGCTGGGTTTCATCCCCAACGGCTACTTTCTCCATAGGACTTATAAATAGACCCCCCAACGGGCCATTTAAGGAGTGGAGAGCTGAGGAAACATACCAAGGGTGTTGATACACCACTTTAGTGATCTCCACTTGCATAGTGCTTAGTGATACATTTGGTGATTATCGTAGGTGCTTTGCAAAGTGCTTAGATTAGTTAGACCGTCGCTTATGCGCTTGCTCTAGGTTTAGACCTAGTGTTTTGTGAGGTTGCACACCTCTTACCACTCGGTGCTTGTGTGCACCATTGTTGTACATCGGAGGGGCTTGTAGTCTTGCGAGATCACACCAACCATGTTTGTGGTGTGGCCGCCACCGTTTACCGAAGGTAACAAGGCCCGCGACTGTTCGGCCAGAAGCGTGATAGTGAAGACAGCGGGAAGTGGTCCGGGAGAGGCTTGCTAGAAGACACACCGGAGACCCACTTGCATGTGGGGAAGGACCAGGGCTATCCACGGAGTTACCCGACAGGGAACTTTGCCCTTGCGAGGGATTTCTTGCAAGGCCTCCAACAACGACTAGGGGGAAGCTTGCATATCTCTACCGTACTCTTTAGCTTCCACATTTACATTGCAATCTTGGTTTGTGCTTTTCTTTCCTAGCTTAGTGATAGGCTAGTTGGTAGGTTTGGAACCTAGGTTGCATAACTCCTTTTTGCAGTAGAGATAACAACACACTAGGAAAACCGTAGTTGCACATTTAGATAGTTTACTTTCCTGCATAGGTTTTGACTACGTGAAATTAGAGGCCTTAGTGAGAAGTAGAATTTTAAGTTGTCTAATTCACCCCCCTCTTAGGCATCATGGGTCCCTTACAAGCATTACAATCCTATAATCACATAGCTAACTAGTCGAAACATTAAGGCAGGGAGGGTCTCCTATTGTCAGCTCCTTCGATAGGGGTAGTTAGATAGCATTCAAATCCAAGGATAAGATGGGAAGACAAATGTTTTCACAGTCAGTTTTTAAGACAAATAGAATTGTAGGCTCTTAGACTAACATCTAGTTCTAGGTTTGCGACCTACTATCAAGTATGGCTCTAATACCACCTAAAGTGAACCGGGATTTCAAAAATGAAATTTTGACTCTCTTGCCCCTCTGTGATAGTCTCAGGATACCTCATCTATCATGGGCATCCACTTTTTTCAGATGATTACAAAGTCATACAACACATTAGGGTACAAAAATTAAGCCTATTACATTAATCTAGTTGCAAGTCCTTTGGACTAAATCAAACAAAACACCGGAAATCTAAATCATAGCAGCGAAGCTTGACAAGTCTTCGATCCACAGGCATCCTTGAGAGTAGATCCAAAACCAACTATCATTCACAACACCACTATGAGGCAAGAAGAATTTGCACACCACCAGATGTGTGCAGGCCATGGTCAGCACCGAATGAGCTTGGGTGGAAAATAGAAAATAAAGGGATCTAGTGATCCTAGTGGTTTGGTTGTAGTTTGCATCCTTAGCGCATGCAGAAATAGCATAAAAATAATAATATCTTCTCAAGTCCCAAACCACACTCTCATTCTCACCATCCACTCATCATCATAAGTCACCACTCATCATCCCTCACAACACCCTCAGTCTCTCAGTCTAGTCGACAAGGCGGCCTCCGCACGCCCCTCGTCTCAAGCCGGACCTTATCTTCAGGGGGAGAGAAGCAAAGCACAAGAGAAGCTAGTAAGCTGAACTCTACACACAGGTAAGTGATCATATCCAAGACCGTGCTATACGTATAGATTATTAATCTCTGTAGAGACTACACTGTTACCCCACATGAATACCACCGATGAATCACCATCAGCGATGAACACCGCCACCGCATACTAGGCTAACTAACACCAGTCCTGTCCACTAGCTAGAGCAAAGATATATAGACGCACTATATAAGCTGGGGTCATGTCATCGAGGTAGCACGAAGTAACCCCCGCCCTCCTAACGCTAATTGCACAGGGCCACAGACCGCGTGCCTACTCTCTCCCACAAAGACTGATGGTCGCCTACAACTACTAGGGCAATGGGTCATACCCACTACGTATGTGGCCTGTACGAAAGTATCCCATGATTTATGGTTGCAACTTACGTCAATCCTTAGGTTGGCTAGAGCGAGCACCTTCCACCAAACCATGTGCCCTCAGAGCACTAGACTCACCCCTAAAGAGGTGATCTATCCATCCACAACTCCTCATCCCAATGTCCATCGGGGACGCGCCCATCCTCTAGGATTATGTGTTCCCATCATAGGAACTACCCTTGGTGTACTTCATAAACCACAGCTTCCTCTCACTCTAGCTAGTATCTCCAAGAATCAGGTCAAGGGAAGGAAAATCTCTAGAGCTCCTCACATCACCACCATCCACTCAGGATTCACCGCTCCGTCGTGTTATCAAACCATATACCACATGGGGATGTCTTGTGGACAACCCCATCCACCATCCACATCACCCAAACATCCATCACACATCACATAACAAGGAATATATGTAATTATGATGGAAGTAAATGCAAGCAAGTAGACATGCATATATAATAGTGTGAGAGAAAAGTTGGGGTAATCAGGGTGAAGTGGTTTCAATCAAGGCAAACAGGGCTTAGGCAATAGCTTGCATCACATATTCTAGCAAAGGAATAAATATAAAGCGCTAGCAGTTCTACTTGCAATGCCTAATAGGATTCTCTAAGAAAAAGGTGTTTCCATGACACCTACGGTGTATAGAAAGTAGTGGTATGTGTCTTCGGAAGTTGTTATAGCCGATCAGCGAGAGTCTCCTTGTCCATCCGAGGCATCCTTGAGTCCATTCGAGCTCAATCCATCGCTATGGAACAAAAACCTGAGAACTACCACCAATAAGAAGCAATAAAACCACAACCAAACGTAACACAACTGAACACCAAAACTGCACTGGGAGGTAGAGCAAGATTTTAGAAAAATTATAAAACTAGAGCAAGGATGAGATTGTTAAGAATTTTAGAAAGTGGAAAGTTTTTTCTGAAAATAGATGAAAAGAGGAAGGGCAAGGAACCGGATGGGCTGCTTTGCTCAACTGGTGACTGTCGACAAAAGATGCTCGGCAGTCCACCGAGGGGTATCCCACGATGGTAGATTTGTCGGTGGGGATGTGCGTAATCAGGAACCGGATGGTGACACAATGCGCAGAGACAGCGATTTAGACAGGTTCGGGCCGTCTGATCGACGTAATACCCTACGTCATGTGTCTTTGGTGTATTGTATTGAATACATGATGTCGAGTAGAGAACCCCTACCTCTCCTTATATACTCTAGAGGGGCAGGGTTACAAGTAAAGTATCCTATTTGGTACTATACAATGTCTTGCGGTGCACGCCGAGCAGCGCCGTGCACGCCTTGATCTTGTGGGCCGGGCCACTTCTGATGGTGCGGCCCATGTCTTGGGGGCCATACCCCCACAGTGACCCACCAACACAAGGTGGAAGGGAGCTTCGGTGTGGGCTAGACCCCGAGCTAGGCACGATGATGCCAATGGCCTAGAGGAAAGGAGAGGCCCAAGGCCAAGGGGAGAGGAGGCAGGCTTTAGCTTGGTCTCGAGGAAGGGCTGATGCCTATGTGGGCTTTGGATGCCACGGCCTGCCGGCGGGCCTGCTTGGCTATCTGCTCCACCCAGCAGAGACAGAAGGGAATAGGGCATTCTCCGGTGCTTGGCCGAGCGGCCAAGTGCCAGGCGGCTCATTGGTTGGCACCTATGAGCGTCGCAGCTATGTGAGGGTGAGGCCAGGGTGGCTGTGGTGGTGTCAGCGACAGGTGGGGCCTGAACGAGGGGGCTTTGGCTATGCGTCGGCCATGCGCACGGTGCCTAGATGGCGGCATCAGCAACGAGCACGGCAGGGAAGAGTCGACGTCCGTGCAGCATGGTGCGAGGAGTGGCAGGCCAGAAAGGTAGGGCCTTAGCCATGTTTGTTGGGTGACGGACGATGTGCCTGCTCTGGTGGCTGTGTGTGCGCAGCATTATCAAGCCTTGCCGGCAACAGCGGCCAATCATAGTTCCCATGACGACCTCGAGTGGCCGCATGCAAATGGAGGCTAGGCGGTGGCACTCAAGTGCATGGCCGCGCCCGCGGCGGGTGTTCATGTGGTGCCATCATGTTCGAGCGTGAGCGTGCTGGCGTTCCGGTTGTGCGGTGACCGTAAGTGGCCACTAGTCATGACATGTCGTGGCGGCGATGCACTGTGCGAGTGCGCGCATGAGGTGGCCGCATGAAGGTGGGGCAAGGCAGCGGTGGTGTGGTGCCCACGGCTAGGTTATGACCGAGCACGTGGTCGCAATACGGAGGGGAAAGGCAGATGAGGGCAAGCAAGGTCTGTGGTCATGGTGGTTCAGCTATGTGTGCACGATGTTCGTGCATGAACGGCGACGGCACCCCAGCAGTGCTCGATGGAGGACCCAAAGGCTCGTCATGTGGTTGTGCCATACCCGAGCTCTAGCTTGTAGGCGTGCGTGTGGTGTGTGCCATGGATTAACGATGTTCCACGGCCGGCAGAGTTGCAATGACACACGACGAGGGTGAGGCGGCGCGAGGGCCGGGCAGGCATGGAATGACAAGCTCAATAGAAAGGAAAGGTCTTGGGTGTTAGTTTGATCTCCACCAATTGGCCCAACAACCAATTGGGCCCTTGGATCAATGTCCTGATCGGGGGCATACAACCACTCTATGGTTGGTGGGCCCCCGTCGCACAACACCATAAAAGGGAAGTTGGGGCCAAGGCACGAGGTGAACCTGAGCCGCCACAACCCTCCTACAGAGGAACCCTAACCAGCTAAATCCTTTCAATGGTATCAGAGCCAGGTTCTAGTGTAGATCTAAATTAGGGGTAGCAATTTAGAAGGAGATGAGAAAGATCTAATTCAGATTGAGACAGAGGGTTCCTAACCCTAACCCTAGAAGGGGAAGAACAACAGAACAAAGAGGGCTCAATTTGGCCCCATTCGGATCGACCCAGACATGAACCCCAACCCTAACTCGTGAAAAGTAGGTAGGGAAGATGAACAGTGGGTTCGGCCAAATCCAAACCAACCAAATCCAAACCCTAACCCTAGACTCGACCCACTCCAAGAAGAGAGAAGAAGGGGCTTTGGGAGATTAACTCACTGGATTAGCTCCGGGAAGCACACCGCAGGAATCCCCATGAATACGTAACCCTAACCCTAACTGACAAGAGGATGATGTGAAGAGAGGGACCTACCTGGACCTCGCCGCTGTCACTAATGCCACCACGCGGGATGTTCACCGAGATCTTGCCGTGCCTCCGCACGGTCTCCGACATGCGGGCTCGGGATCCAAGGCACAACCGCAAGGCCACTCGACGGCGACACACTCCGCCTAGGGCGAGTGTGCACGTCGGCAAGGGGCCCCGTAGCCGTGCCACCTTCTTCCTTCTTTCCGGCCACCACGCGCTGCCATCGCACCGTCGTTTCTATGGCGCTGAAGTGAGAGAATGGGAGGGAGGGAAATGAAATTAGGGTTTAGCGAAGGGAGCTGGCTGACGCTGGTTTTTACTCACACAAGATCGATGCGGAGCCATCCATCGAGATGAATGGCCAGGAAATGCCGGGCCAAGTTTTGGCCCAGGCGGGTGCGAGTGGCGGGCCGCTTTCCTAGCCCAGGCCTAGGTTGCGGCCTAGGATGGAGCCATAGGTGAGCGCGCGAGCTGGGCCAGGTCGTCTCTGCGGTCGGGCCGAGTAAACAATGAAGAATTGGGTTTTTTCCTTTTTTCTTTTTCAGTGAATTTTGTTTTTTCCTAGAAATTGATTATTGGCACAAATAAAATTAGTTTTGAGGAGTTTATCCTGTGGGTAAAATTCATGAATTAAGTTTCCGCTGCAAGGTTTAATGTTGATTATCTTCTAATTAAATTTGAACCAACGGGAAATTTAATTAGAAGAGTAGTCTGTTTTGTTTAAGTAAGATTATGGTATTGTTATTTTCTGACCTACGTTGATGATGACAATATTATAATGAATTTAAGGTTGAAGTTTAAATCTCTGATACATTTTACACCAACGTGGTCAATTTTTCAGAGAGTAGATAAGGACCAAGAAATGCTCCTGAACTAAAAGAATGTATTTCAATAAGTTTTTGCTGCAATGATGTTGATTATCTTCCAATTAAATTTGAACCAACGGGAGAATTTAATTTTGAAGAGTAGATATATGGATTTCAAGTTAATTTCTGAGTTTTATGCATTAATTCTATTTTCTACCCAATGATGATGTAGAATTGATGCAGAAGCATATAGTATGTTTTATTTTAATCGATGAGATCACTCAGCTGCATGCCAATGGGCTGCAATGCTGGGGTATATGAATGAAAAGGCTTGAATCAAGCTAGTTCAGGAAAGTATTTGTTAGTTTACTAATTTTTTTGATTATATTAGAACCAACGGGAAGATTTAATTAGAAAATAAAGTATAAGTGAATGTTTTAGTCGTCATGACTAAGTTTTTGTATAGATGTATCCCGCATGGGGAGAAGTTTTGGCATAGTAATTATGCTAGTCTATCCTGCATGGCGGGAGAAGTTTTGTGATGATTCATATGTTTTTGTATCCTGCATAGGGAGGGAAGTTTGGGTAGCTCTTATGCTGTCCTAGTATTGACCTTGGCACAATAGAAATGCATCGTCATGGTCAATACTAACCAAAAGATAAGGAAAGATGCAAGTGACTTGCAAAAGTACTGCTAATGAAAGACCTTGTTGAGTTCTTAAAGTGAATTAGGGAAAGTGTACTCCTAAACAGATCAAGAAATAACTTTGTTTACATGACACAATCATGTGAATGAAGTAAGTTGAAAGTGTCTCCTCGTTTACAGGCTTTCTGAATAGTTATCAAAATTATGCTAGTAAAGTTCATGACACAATCAAGTTTAATTAAGAAAGATACTCTTCATTAAGAGTGAGATAAAGATTAATTTAGCGACCATCGGAGGATTACAACGGACATAATAATGATACCCCTAAGTAGAGAAATAGCTAAATTCCTGGACCTTTTAAAGTTTCAATAGGAAGATAGCATAGTTGAAAGCTCTAGTTTGGTTTTGGTGAATTGATGAAACCCTAAGTGCTAACCTAGTTTATCAAGTGATCATGAGATAGGTAGCACACTTCAAGTGGAGAAGCTAATGAAGATCATAACATGGCAATGGTGATGGCATGGTGATGATCAAGGGCTTAAACTTGAAAAGAAGAAAGAGAAAAACAAAAGCTCAAGGCAAAGGTATAACTTGTAGGAGCTATTTTGTTTTGGTGATCAAGACACTTAGAGAGTGTGATCACATTTAGGTTTGATAGCCGTACTATTAAGAGGGGTAAAACTCATATCGGAATATGGTTATCAAAGTGCCACTAGATGATCTAACTCATTGCATATGCATTTAGGATCTAGTGGAGTGCTAACACCCTTGAAAATGTTTGTGAAAATATGCTAACACATGAGCACAACGTGATACACTTTGTGGTTGGCACAATTGAGCAAGGGTAGAGAAGTTAGAATTTAAAAGGAGTTGGTCGCGAAGACGCTGGCGTCGGTCAACTGATCGGACGCTGGGTCTGAAAGCACCGAACGCTGGCTGCTTGCGTCTGATCGAACTGGTAAGACGACACAGTGCCTAGGGTTAACCACTGGACACTGGACTATGTCCGGTCAAGGTGGACCGGACGCGTCCAGTCGAAGAAATACGCCTCGGGGAGCTTACTGGAAATGACCAAACACTGGGGCTTCAGTGTCCGGTCAGTTTTGTCGGAGCGTCCGGTCGGCACTTAGCCGTTGTGATCTGACGTTTTAGTTTTAACTCAGAGTGACACGTGGCATAAATCAGTGGACCGGACGCTGGGTCCAGGGTCCAGTCAGTTGGACCGGAGCGTCTGGTCAGAGCGCGGTGTGCCCAGTGAAGGGGTACAACGGCTCTATTTCGTGGGGGCTTCTATTTAAGCCCCATGGCCGGCTATGGCTCACATCTTTAGCCATTTTCATTGACATAGCAACCTTGTGAGCCTAGCCAAAGCCCTCCCACTCATCTCCATCATTGATTCATCATCATAGTGAGATTGGGAGTGATCCAAGTGCATTGCTTGAGTGATTGCATCTAGAGGCACTTGGTGTTCGTGTTTCGCTGTGGATTTCGCTTGTTACTCTTGGTGGTTGCCACCACCTAGACAGCTTGGAGCAGCGAGGATCGTTGAGCAGAGGGTGGTGATTGTCTCCGGCTCTGATCGTGGTGATTGTGAGGGGTTCTTGACCTTTCCCCGGTGGAGCACCAAAAGGTACTCTAGTGAATTGCTCGTGGCTTGTGTGATCCTCATCTTGTGTTGGTTGTGCGGCACCCTATTGAGGGTTTGGCGTGTGAAGCCAATTAGCGCGTGAATCTCCAAGTGAGTGAATCACCACAACGAGGAGTAGCTTGCCGGCAAGCAAGTGAACCTCGGTAAAAATCATTGTGTTCATCCTTTGATTCCGAGGTGATTGGTCTTCATTGTTATTCATCCTTGTGATTGATTGGTTCACTCCTACACGGCGGTATAACTATCTTGATCACTCTCTTTACATTATCGCAAACTAGTTGACAAGCTCTTTAGTGTAACTAGTTGTGAGAGCTTGCTTGCTTGGTTGGTGTGGCTCTTTAGTTAGCCATTGAGAGCACACTAACATAGGGTAGTGTCATACCTCTTGTGTGAATCGACACTATCTAAACTAGAATTGCGGTAGGTGGCTTGCATTTTGAGTAGGCTAGCGCAACACTTGCTCCGCCTCATAATTGTCTAACTATTTTGTTAAGTGTTGTTGTAGAAATTTTATTAGTCTATTCACCCCCCCCCCCCCTCTAGCCATTAGGACCTTTCAAGTGGCATCAGAGCCGAGGTCATCGTTATTTGAGGCTTAACAACCTTCGGTGTTAAAATGGCTCAAATCAACAACACCAAGAAGCCACCCCAATTTGATGGCACAAATTATCCTTATTGGAAGTCAAAGATGACCACACATATCAAGTCAATCAATAGAAAGGTGTGGAAGGTGGTAGAAACCAAAATTAAGATTGGTGATCTAGAGAATCCCACCGCGGCCGAAGAAGTACTTCTCCAAAACAATGACATTGCCCTAAGTGCTATTCATGATGCAATTGATGAGAGAACATTTGAGCAAATCAAGAATATTGAGATGGCTCATGAGGCTTGGAAGAAGTTGGAAGAATCATTTGAGGGCACTCAAGCCGTGAAGGGTGCAAAGGCGTACATTCTCAAAGAGAAGTTTGCAAGCTTCAAGATGAAGGGGGATGAAAGTGTGCCGGAGATGTTTCATAGGCTTCAAGTGCTTATCAATGATCTCAAAGCACTTGGAGAAGAGGTGAAGGACAAGGACTTCTCCCACAAGTTCTTGAGATGCTTGCCTTCAAGATTTGGTACATTGGTCACCATTCTAGTGAGATGCGGTTTGGACACCATGACACCAAACCAAGTATTGGGAGATATAATGACCGATGATACCTATAGAGATGATGATGAGAAGGAAGAAAAGAAGGAGAAGAAAGATGAGAAGAAAGATGAGAAGAAGAAGAGCATGGCATTCAAAGCCACATCATCCAAGGGCAAAGCAAAGCAAGAAACATCAAGTGAAGAAGATGAATCATGGGATGATGATGATGATGAGAAGATGGCTCTATTTGTCAAGAGATTTGGCAAGTTCATGGTGAAGAAGGGCTACCGTGCAAGAAGAAATAAATCTTCATTCAAGAACAAAGAAGAGTCAAGAAGGTGCTTCAAGTATGGAAGCAAAGATCATCTTGTTGCTCAATGCCCATACAATAGCGACAATGATGATGACAACAAGAAGAACAAGAAGAAGGACAAGAAGGAAAAGAAAGAGAAGAAGGACAAGATGGCATTCAAGAAGAAGAAGGGTGGTTCATATGTAGTCACTTGGGATAGTGATGCTTCCTCAAGTGATGATGACGATGATAGTGATGATAACAAGACCACCAAGAAGAAGGTTCTTGCAAGCATTGCTATCAATGAGAAGCCTTCTCTCTTCGAATCTTCATCATGCTTCATGGCTAAGGCCACTAAGGTACAATCTTGTGATGATGAAAGTGATGAAGAACATGTTGATGATAATGAACATGAAAATGAAAATGATAGTGATAGTGATGATGATGAACCTACTAAGGATGAATTATTTGATATGCTAGAAGATGCTAAAGAACACTTTGACATTAAGAGAAGGGAATGCAAGAGCTTGAATAAGGAGGTAAAAGCCCTTAAGCAAGCCCTTGAAGAGCTCAAAGCAACTCATGAGAAGCTAGAGGAAGCCCATGAGAAGCTTGGCAAGGCTCACAAAAGGCTTGAAAAAGCTCATTCCATTTTGCTTAATGAACAAGATAAAAAGAAGCATGTTGAAACTTGTGATATAGGTGTAACTTGTGATTTAATTGATACATCACTATCTATGCCTATCATTATTGCTACTACTAACCCTTCTTGTAGCACTTCCACTTCTACCTCATCTAGTAGTGATGGTCTCACTTGTGATGCCTCACTAGTGGTTGAGAATGAGAACCTCAAGAAGGAGGTCACTAAGCTCACTCAAACCTTAGCTAAGGCTTATGGTGGTGAGGACCGCTTGCTTATGTGCTTGGGTAGCCAAAGAGCTTCTCTCTACAAAGAGGGATTGGGCTATACCCCCAAGAAAGGCAAGGCGGCCTTTGCTCCTCACAAGACTAGTTTTGTGAAGAACAATGGTCGGTTTTGCACTAGTTGCAAGCAAGTTGGTCACAAAGAGCAAGAATGCAAAAATAAGAGCAAAAATGCTAATGTATCCTTCATAAAGCTTGATTCATGCTATATGCTTACTAAGGGTACAAATGGTGTAAAGGCTAAGTTCATTGGTAAACCATGGATGGGCTCAAAGAAGAAAGCCATTTGGGTACCAAAGAGCCTAGTGACTAACCTTCAAGGACCCAAGCAAGTTTGAGTACCTAAAAAGAATTGATCTTCTTTTGTAGGTCAATTATAAAGCCAGAGGAAGGCATTGGGTTCTTGATAGTGGGTGCACTCAACACATGACCGATGATGCAAGAATGTTCAACTCAATCAACACCAATGGCAATGATGGTTATGATAGTATCACATTTGGTGATAATGGCAAAGGCAAGGTCAAAGGGCTTGGTAAGATTGCAATATCAAATGACTTGAGCATATCCAATGTGTTGCTAGTAGAAAGCTTGAACTTCAATTTGCTATCCGTGGCACAATTGTGTGATCTTGGATTCAAATGCATATTTGGGATAGATGATGTAGAGATCATAAGTGTAGATGGCTCTAACTTGATCTTCAAAGGCTTTAGATATGAGAATCTATACTTGGTTGATTTCAATGCTAGTGAAGCTAAATTATCTACATGCTTGTTCACTAAGTCTAGCATGGGTTGGTTATGGCATAGAAGGCTTGGTCATGTTGGAATGAAACAATTGAATAGATTGATTAAGCATGACTTAGTTAAAGGCTTGAAAGATGTTGTGTTTGAAAAGGATAAGCTTTGTAGCTCTTGTCAAGCCAGAAAACAAGTTGGAAACACCCATCCTAAGAAAAGCATGATGAGCACTAGTAAGGCATTTGAGTTATTGCACATGGACTTGTTTGGGCCAACACAATACACTAGTATCGGTGGTAATAAATATGGATTTGTGATAGTGGATGACTACACTAGATACACATGGGTATTCTTTCTAGTGGACAAAAGTGATGTATTTGCAATATTCAAATCATTTGTCAAAGGCATTCACAATGAGTTTGAAACAACCATCAAGAGAGTTAGAAGTGACAATGGTAGTGAGTTCAAGAACACTAGAATTGATGAGTTATGTGATGAATTTGGAATTAGACATCAATTCTCGGCCAAGTACACTCCACAATCAAATGGCTTTGTTGAGAGAAACAATAGAACACTCATTGATATGGCAAGGTCTATGCTTAGTGTGTGCAATGTGAGTCAATCCTTTTGGGCCGAAGCTATCAACACGGCTTGCTATTGTAGCAACCGCCTCTATTGTCACCGATTGAAAGAGAGGACACCATATGAGCTCTTGAATGGTAGAAAGCCCAACATTGCATATTTTCGGGTCTTTGGTTGCAAATGCTATATCTTGAAGAAAGGCACAAGATTGGGCAAGTTTGACAAGAAATGTGATGAAGGATTCCTACTTGGTTACTCCACTACAAGCAAAGCATATAGAGTTTGGAATTTGGATAGTGGTACTCTTGAGGAAGTTAATGATGTTGAATTTGATGAAACCAAGGGTTCACAAGTAGAAAATGAGAACTTGGAGGATGTTAGAGGCATTCAACTTTCAAATGCCATGAAGAACATGGATATTGGTGAATTGAGGCCTAGGAAATTGAATGATGATGAAGATGATCAAGTGCAAGTGTTCTCCAACTCAAATGTGCAAGATAATACAAATCAAGCTAGTATAAGTGGATCTCATGACAATGAATAAGATCAAGTGGCTAGTACATCATCTCAACCCAATGATCAAGCAAGTGCAAGCAATCAAGTTCCAATCCTCCAACCAACCAATGTTGCAAGGGATCATCCATTGGACACTATCATTGGTGATATTTCTAGAGGTGTACAAACAAGATCAAGATTGGCATCATTTTGTGAACACTTCTCATTTGTGTCATTCATTGAACCAAAGAAGATAGATGAAGCTTTGAAGGATGTTGATTGGGTGAATGCTATGCATGAAGAATTGAATAACTTCACAAGAAATTAAGTATGGGAATTAGTAGAGAAACCAAAGGGACACAATGTGATTGGAACCAAATGGGTCTTTAGAAACAAGCAAGATCAAGATGGGATAGTGGTAAGGAACAAAGCAAGATTAGTAGCACAAGGCTATACTCAAGTTGAAGGTCTTGACTTTGGAGAAACATATGCCTCAGTTGCTAGATTAGAAGCAATTAGAATCTTGCTAGCCTATGCTTGTGCCCACAACATCAAGCTCTATCAAATGATGTTAAGAGTGCATTTCTCAATGGTTATATCAATGAAGAAGTATATGTTGAGCAACCTCCCGGTTTTGAAGATGATAAGAAGCCCAACCATGTGTACAAGTTGAAGAAGGCATTGTATGGCTTGAAGCAAGCACCTAGAGCATGGTATGAGAGATTGAGGGACTTCCTCCTCTCTAAAGGGTTCACAATGGGCAAGGTTGACACCACTCTTTTCATCAAGAAGATTGGAAAAGATCTATTTGTATTGCAAATCTATGTAGATGACATCATATTTGGATCAACAAATCAAGAATTTTGTGATGAGTTTGGGAAGATGATGGCTAATGAGTTTGAGATGTCCATGATTGGAGAATTGCGTTACTTCCTTGGTCTTCAAATCAAGCAATTGAAGAATGGTACCTTTGTGAGTCAGGGCAAGTACATCAAGGACATGATCAAGAAGTTTGGCATGATTGATAGCAAAGTCATTAGCACATCAATGGGAACCAATGGCAACTTGGATAGTGATGCAAGTGGAAACATGGTGGATCAAAAGTTGTATCGGTCTATGATTGGAAGCCTACTCTATGTGACCACATCAAGGCCGGATGTCATGTTTAGTGTATGCATGTGTGCAAGATTTCAAGCCTCACCAAGAGAAAGTCATTTGAAGGCTACAAAGAGGATATTGAGGTACTTGAAGCATACACCAAATGTTGGTTTGTGGTATCCCAAAGGAGCAAAGTTTGAGCTAGTTGGTTACTCCGACTCGGACTATGCGGGATGCAAGGTTGAAAGGAAGAGCACCTCGGGCACATATCAATTGTTGGGAAGATCACTTGTTTCATGGTCATCAAAGAAGCAAAATAGTGTTGCATTATCAACCGCCGAAGCCGAATACATATCCGCCGGTAGTTGTTGTGCATAAATACTTTGGATGAAGGCCAGTTTGAGTGACTTTGGAATCAAGTTCAAGAAAGTGCCACTGCTATGTGACAATGAGAGTGCAATCAAGTTGACCAACAATCCGGTTCAACATGCAAGAACAAAGCACATTGATGTCCGCCACCATTTCATAAGAGATCATCAACAAAAAGGGGACATTTGCATTGAGAGTGTAGGCACCGAAGATCAACTTGCCGATATATTCACCAAGCCATTGGATGAGAAAAGGTTTTGCAAGCTAAGGAATGAGTTGAATATATTGGATTTCTCAAATATGTGTTGATGCACTCCCCACTCATATGACATGCCTCTCCTTTGAGCAATCCAAGGTAAAAGTTGATGGGCATGACATACATCCTTGCTAAGGACATGTTTAGTGCATCTAGTCATATTTTCAATCTAATTAGGACCTTTCAAGTGGTTCTATTTTATTAGGCTCATTCATGAAAATCAAATGATTTTGATATTTATATGATATCACTATTGCTTCTATGCTTGACTTGATCTAGTGATGGCATATGACATGTTTATGGGCTTGTAAACCGAGTGGTTAATCTAGAAAATGAGCTATAAGTGTTTAACTCAATATGGTACAAGATAACCCTTATTTGGAGGTGTGAAGAAGCTTGTCCTTGGATCAAACCGAGTTAAATATCTTTGGCAAATGATCTAGATTAGACTAAATTTGGGAAAATGATCCTCACCCCATTGATTGACATTGATAATCTCGACCCTACAAGTAATACTATCTATATTTAAAACCTTTGTGGTCATTGATGACAAAGGGGGAGAGAAACAAAGCAAAGATAGTGAAAAAGGGGAAGAAATATCATAAAGGGAAAGAAACATATGATATCTTGATATATCTTGATATATGACATAGGGGGAGAGATATGACAAAGGAAAGGGATCAACTAAAATTTTGAGCACACAAGTAGGGGGAGCAAGCTCATGAACTTGTATGGTGCATTTGAATGTGCATTTCATATGATTTGCTTGCATGGCATAAGTATTAAATCTAAACATCCATGCTTGTGTCATGAATGTTAGTTGTAAGATTGAATGATGAAATGAAATCACTAGATAACTTTCATTTCCAAGTAAGTCTTTACAAGTGGTATCTTTCCAAAGTATGTTTTAAAGTGGTATTGAGCTAACCATGGTGCTAAGGATGGTATATCGATGCACTCCGATTGGTATCACGCTTCAAAGGTCCATCTTTTATACCTTAGCATCATTTGGTAGACATTGTCTCCTACATTTCCTATCTAAGCATATGTGCAAGCTACTATCCAAACTCTTAGCACATATGTAGGGAGAGCAATTGCTGCCATTTGGGGTTCATGAAACTTGTCCATATCCTTTTACAATTGGTAAATATGCTTGGGCAAGCAACATGGATTCAATTGAATTTTATTTCATATCATTGTATAAGGGTTGTCATCAATTACCAAAAAGGGGGAGATTGAAAGCTCTAGTTTGGTTTTGGTGAATTGATGAAACCCTAAGTGCTAACCTAGTTTATCAAGTGATCATGAGATAGGTAGCACACTTCAAGTGGAGAAGCTAATGAAGATCATAACATGACAATGGTGATGGCATGGTGATGATCAAGGGCTTAAACTTAAAAAGAAGAAAGAGAAAAATAAAAGCTCAAGGCAAAGGTATAACTTGTAGGAGCTATTTTGTTTTGGTGATCAAGACACTTAGAGAGTGTGATCACATTTAGGTTTGATAGCCATACTATTAAGAGGGGTGAAACTCGTATCGGAATACGGTTATCAAAGTGCCACTAGATGCTCTAACTCATTGCATATGCATTTAGGATCTAGTGGAGTGCTAACACCCTTGAAAATGTTTGTGAAAATATGCTAACACAAGAGCACAACGTGATACACTTTGTGGTTGGCACAATTGAGCAAGGGTAGAGAAGTTAGAATTGAAAAGGAGTTGGTCGCGAAGACACTGGCGTCGGTCAACTGACCGGATGTTGGGTCTGAAAGCACCGAACGCTGGCTGCTTGCGTCCGGTCGAACTGGTAAGACGGCACAGTGCCTAGGGTTAACCACCGGGCACTGGACTGTGTCCGGTCAAGGTGGACCGGATGCGTCCGGTCGAAGAAATACGCCTCGGGGAGCTTACTGGAAACGACCAGACGCTGGGGCTTCAGCATTCGGTCAGTTTTGCCGGAGCGTCCGGTCAGCACTTAGCCGTTGTGATCTGACGTTTTAGTTTTAACTCAGAGTGACACGTGGCATAAATCAGTGGACCGGACGCTGGGTCCAGGGTCTGGTTAGTTGGACCGGAGCGTCCGGTCAGAGCGCAGTGTGCCCAGTGAAGGGGTACAACGGCTCTATTTCGTGGGGGCTTCTATTTAAGCCCCATGGCCGGCTATGGCTCACATCTTTGGCCATTTTCATTGAAATAGCAACCTTGTGAGCCTAGCCAAAGCCCTCCCACTCATCTCCATCATTGATTCATCATCATAGTGAGATTGGGAGTGATCCAAGTGCATTGCTTGAGTGATTGCATCTAGAGGCACTTGGTGTTCGTGTTTCGCTGTGGATTTCGCTTGTTACTCTTGGTGGTTGCCGCCACCTAGACAGCTTGGAGCAGCGAGGATCGTTGAGCGGAGGGTGGTGATTGTCTCCGGCTCTAGTCATGGTGATTGTGAGGGGTTCTTGACCTTTCCCCGGCGGAGCACCAAAAGGTACTCTAGTGAATTGCTCGTGGCTTGTGTGATCCTCATCTTGTGTTAGTTGTGCGGCACCCTATTGAGGGTTTGGCATTTGAAGCCAATTAGCGCGTGAATCTCCAAGTGAGTGAATCGCCACAACAAGGAGTAGCTTGCCGGCAAGCAAGTGAACCTCGGTAAAAATCATTGTGTTCATCCTTTGATTCCGAGGTGATTGGTCTTCATTGTTATTCATCCTTGTGATTGATTGGTTCACTCCTCTATATGGCGGTATAACTATCTTGATCACTCTCTTTACATTATCGCAAACTAGTTGACAAGCTCTTTAGTGTAACTAGTTGTGAGAGCTTGCTTGGTTGGTTGGTGTGGCTCTTTAGTTAGCCGTTGAGAGCACACTAACATAGGGTAGTGTCATACCTCTTGTGTGAATCGACACTATCTAAACTAGAATTACGGTAGGTGGCTTGCATTTTGAGTAGGCTAGCGCAACACTTGCTTCGCCTCATAATTGTCTAACTATTTTGTTAAGTGTTGTTGTAGAAATTTTATTAGGCTATTCACCCCCCTCTAGCCATTAGGACCTTTCAGTAGTCAGCGTCAAAGATGTTAAGGTGGTGCTTAAAGCGCCATATGGAAGTTTAACGGATTAAACCCAAAATAAGATATTTGAAGATACACTATCTTTAGAAAAGATGAGAAGATCTGGGGGAGCATGGTATGTAGAGGTATGTAGAGACCTAACACTTGAAGAGAAGAGGGACTGTGTGCCCACTCCAGTGACTCAGGAGCAACAAGTTTCTCAATACATGTTGATGTTGTATGACCAATACAACACAGTTGTTAGCTCTTCGAAGAAGATGAATAATGTAAACAAGGATCTTGTTATACAAGAGCCTGTAGAATCAATTACCTCTTGGCAATGAAGAGCAACAATAGCCCCATATGAAAGTGCCAATAGCTGAGGCCCCAGAAGGTCTTAAAGAATTAGTAAACTAGTTTTTCCAATGACTATAAAGTCTATGTTAGTAAAGAAATTCAAATGGAGGGTGATCCCACCTCATTTGAAGAAGCTATGAGAAGCGTTTACTCGTTTAAATGACAAGAAGATATGAAGTTGAAATGAATTCGATGAATACCAATGATGTTTGGGACTTAGAAGTAATTCCTAATGGAGCAAAAATGGTAGGCTGTTAATAGGTCTACAAGACAAAATGTGACTCCAAAGGGAATGTAGAAAGATATAAAGCATGACTTGTGGCAATATGCTTTACGCAAAGAGAATAAATAGATTACAATGAGAGTTTTCTCTCCAGTCTTATGTAAGGATTCTTTTAGAATCATAATGGTGTTAATGGCACATTATGATTTCGAGTTACATCAGATGGATGTAAAGACGACATTCCTCAATGGGGATTTGTACGAAAACGTTTACATGGCACAACCCAAAGGTTTTGTCATGGAAGAAAAAGAACATATGGGATGCCGCCTGTAGAAATCCATTTATGGGTTAAAAGTAAGTCTCTAGACAGTAGTATTTAAAGTTGATGCAATGATAAGAAAGTTTGGGTTTTAAAGAAAATGAGAAGGACAATAGCGTTCATACGAAGTTCAAGAATGGAAAATTCATTTTCCACATCCTATGAATAGATGACATTCTACTCACTAGTAGTGATGTTAATCTGTCATTGGAGAAGAAGTTTTGTCCCCAAGTTTCAATGTGAATGATCTTGGTGAAGCGTAGGGAATCGAAATTCACCGAGATAGAAGAAAAAATAGGGTATTAGGACTATCGCAAAGACATACTTAGAAAAGATTCTAAAGAAGTAAAGTATGCATGCGAGTAAACCTACGCCTGCTCCTATAGTCAGGGGTAATAGATTTGGGAACTCTAAGTGTTCCTGGAACCGATATGAGATCAATCAAATGAATATGGTTCCATATGCTTCAGCTGTTGGAAGCTTGATGAGTGTACAAGTACAAGTAAGAATTTACCCTGACGTAGTTTATGTTTTCGAGATATTTTGGCAGAAATCCAGTTCAGATATGGATCACTGAAATAGAGTTGAAAATGTCTTGCAATTTTACAAAGTATCGTAGGCCTCATGCTAAGTAAGAAAGAACAAGTACTCTCAAATAGTTGAGGGTATAAATGTTTAGTCTTGACGAGATGTGTAGTAAAATCCACATCAGTTGCTAACACTCGTAGTTGGAGTATTATTGTAGAAAAACTCCAAAGAAATAGTTGTGGTGTTATCAATGATGCATACCATAGTATAGCTTGTCACAAGGCTTAAGGAACAGGCAAAAGGAGGTTAAGGAAATTTGTATCCGGATTTAACAATGGTGGACAACATCAATAACCATTTAAAGTAAGTTAACTACTAAGACAACAAGTCAAGTGTGCTGCCAAACACATTGACACTAAAGTATATGTTGTAAAGGAGAAAATCCAGAATTATTTTGAAAGCATTGAGCACATAAGTACCGAGCAAGTACTTGCGGATACACTTACCAAAGGCTAACCACCCAGTGCGTTCAGAGAACACACAGTTGACATGGTTTTATGGGAAAGCCTATGATTTCTGGAAACTAAGGGCGAGTATCTGTTTCAAAACAGAGATGTGCATTGTAGCTGTTTAATCTAATGGCAACAGACCGTGATGATGAGGCATGCTCTATGCACTGATCTGTGATGGAATGTGAATGAGATAAAGTAAGTTAAGTTTAAGGAATAAGGTGAGATTAAGGGGAAGAATGTTAGTTTGATCTCCACCAATTGACCCAATTGGGCCCTTGGATCAACGTCCTCATCGGGGGCGTCCAACCACTCTTTGGTTGGTGGCTCCCCATCGCACAACATCATAAAAGGGAAGTTGGGGGCGGGGCACGAGGTGAACCTGAGCCGCCGCAACCCTCGTACAGAGAAACCCTAATGCTAACCGATCAAGAGAGACGGTGCTGCCAATGACAGGAAGCCACCACCGACTTCACCGTCGCCTCTGCATCGCCATCACCGCGCCTACGCTGGCATGACACCGGCATCCACGTTGCTGCGGCGCCATGGACCCAACTGTGATAGGACGAGGTACAGGAACAAGTTTCCCTATGTAAGTCAAAATTATCCCTTGATCTACGATTTTGGAGGTACTATTTTCTTTCATTGGGCACTTGGACCTCACCGGCGGGCTCGTCGGTGGCGGATTGCGCGGTGACGGTTGGGCTTGACGTGGGCAGGGCCGGTGCAGAGCAAAGGCGTAGCTTGGTGGTCTCCGTGGTTCGAGCGGCTCCCCTCGACGTCGCGGCGTGGCTTGACGGCGAGACCATGGCTGCGGCGGCTCGCAGCGGGGCAAGACCGCGACGACGTCGTGGCCGCGCTGACGCCCGGCGTGGTGCGATGTCGCGGCTCCGGGCAAGGTGAGGCTGTGGCTTCCCTGCGGCGTTCGGGTCAGCGGAAACGTCGACCGAAGGGAGAAAAGTCGAAGCTTTGGGTCACGGGGCTCACCGGGTTCGTGGCGAGGCTGCAGTACGTGGCGTTCACCGGGCTCGACGCCGGGAGGCAAGGTGGGCGGAAGCACGGTCGTGGCGTCTGCAGCTCCCCGTCGTGGCGAGCACGGAGCAGCGTCGAGGTGAACCGAGGCAGCAACGCGCGGTGGCGAGCGGCGCCGGGCAGGGCGGCGAGGCAGAGGGCCCGCCAAGGTGCTACCGCGGCATGGGCGCAGCGGCGAGACGACCTCCACGGTGTCGTCGACCTGCGCGGAGTGGGGGGCGAGGCAGAGAAGACGGGAAGGCAGGGTGGCGGCTGGGAGAGGGAGTTGGGATGGGAGGCTGCCGGCCGGGGTCTTTTATAGCCGGTGTCTAGGGTTCGCGGAGGGGCCTGGAGCTACGGGCGGCGGCGATCTTCAACGTCCGCGCTTCGGAGTACGTGGCGTGCATCCAGCGCTGTGGCTCGGGAAACTTCGAGAAGGGGGCGTCGGGGCTCTGCCTGCTGTGCGGTCAAGGGTGCTCCGCAAATCGCGGCGTGGGGCGCGGCTCAGGCGTGGTCCGCGCTTTCGTCATGGCGCTTAGCATGGCTCAGGCGGAGGGCAGCGCGGCACCGGGTCGGAAAGCAGGGGCGAGAAGGTGGACGGTAAGAGATGACGGCGGGGCGACGGGAAGGAAACGGGACGAGCAGTTTCTAGCGCTGACTCAAGGGCCCGGCTGTCCACGGCTTCCGCTGCGCAATTGCGAGGCGCGCGGGCAGCGTTGACGGAAGGCGACGAAGGTCACGGAGCGGTGTCGGGCGAGAGACGGAGAGAGCGTCACCCCATCCGATTCCCTGGCTGGCAGGTGGGGCCCGATTGGCGCCTGCGTAGCTTCATCTTTGCACGTGCTGTGCAGCTGGAGAGGCATCGAACGGCAGCTGCTGGCCTGCTGCTTCGGTTTTGGGCCTGGGCCAAACAAGGGTAGCGTGCGCTGTTGTGATCAGGCTTCGGCTTGCTTGTGTCATGCCTGCTCCGATTGAGAACTACAGGGATGCAGGGAGCTCACGTAATTAATGAAACAAGCACAGTAGCATGCACGATTGTGCAGATAACTAGATTAGGAGCATTGCCATTTGGTGACACGCTGGATACGTGCTGCTGCTACTTTATGTGCTTCACGTAACTAAGGAACGGGCACAGGAGCATGCACGCCTGTGCAGCCTGCTGGCCAAGGGATTAAAGGGATAGGTTTTCCTATTTTCTACACAAGAATTAAAGAAGGGCTACCTCCAAGCACAACAAGATAGGAACCAAACACACATGCATCTACACTAAATGTGATGCACATGATCATTTGTAAATTCAGTTTGAACAAGAAGAGAGAGATTATGGTTTCTGTTTTAGGGATATTGCCTTGTCATGATGTTGACTTGGTCAACAACCTGACAATGGTATTGTTATTGCAAAAATTTTGAAGTCCTAGCTTCTGAGATCAGGGCGAGAAGGAAAATGGTTGACTAAAGTTTGACCTACTATTACATGCAACACACATTCACCGAAATTTTTTGAAAAGTTGGGATTTTTATATTACACAGAAACACGGGATGTTACAATCCCAAACCTGTGCTCATGGAAATCGGTGAACGACACCGTTCCCCGGGTCACGGGTTGGGGAGCACCTCGCCGGCGGCGGCCCTCCACCCAGCGACCCCCTTCGGCGGGAGAAGGCCTTCATCGATGAGTCGTAGCAACCTCACCTCCATCATCGTCGAAGGTACCCATCCACTCATCCTATGACGCAGGCGAGGCACGACGCAAGGGTAAGGACAGAAGGAGTGATGGAGGGCGATGGCGCCGAGCAACCACAGGCAGCGATGCACCTCCTAGGTAAATCTCTCAAGTTCGATTCCCTTCCGTCCCTCTCTCAATTGTAGCATACAACAATGGAAGGCAAGAACAAGGTAAGGGAACTCGAGCCAAGGGGGTCGTATATGTGGGGGCATCTAGGGATGCGAACAGCGCCCACACGGAGTCCGCTCTAGGATGAGCCCCACGGACCCTCGACAAGCGAGCTGCCATGCCGCAGCAACCGCGCGGCACGACACATTACGCGTTCACATGTGGGCAGGTGCCATTAAGTCACGCTACGACCAAGGAGGCAACAAGCCCCTAAGTCCACACGCAGAACAGCCTGCCGGCCTATGACCCCGCGTCGTACCAAGGAAACCTTCTCTTGGGTCGGCCCTTAGATGGCCTCAAGGCCACCAAAGAGGTAGGGGCAGGATGAGATGGGCCCCAACAGCTCTTATCGGTGGTACGGAACCTCACGCTCATCTTCTCCCATGTTCGAGTTGTTCACTTCGAAGTCGTCCGGGTTGACCCCCTCTAGGCGGAGGCATCTTGCCCTCTAGCCGATGCGGAGGTGGTCGGAGACCGACGGGCTTGACGGCCAACGATTTATGGGACGTCTCTCAATGAGGCACGGCCCAACTCCACGTCGATTAGGGAGGACATCAGGTCCCACTTGAATTACCCATTGACCTCGATGACGCACACCGCTCCGACCACGTGGTTACGATGGATGAGCCTCTCCCCGCGTGCTGTGAAACTAAATGTGCCAATAACTAGGCATCACGACCTCTTAGGGTAAAAAAGGATGTCAGGAAGAAAGAAGATGGGCCCATGCGACCCCACCAAGGGTCGTGGCTAGACCACGACCTGCTCCTCCCTACGTCTTGGGTCACTGACCCATAGCCATCCTAGAATCTCACGAACTAGTGGAGGCCAGCAGCCATGCTACGAGAAACTAGCTGGATCAACGGCTAAAAAGCTCACAGAGGCACCCACGCAAGGAAGGTGCTAAAACTCACACATATCGTGCCCCGGTCATGCATGACAAGGGATGCTTCAAGCCCAAGTGGCAATCCTCTGCTGACGAGGGCATCTCGGACCGTGCTACCACAAGGGAAAGCGGCCACAACCCAGCCACTACCAGGAAACCTCAAAACAAGCTAGAGGAATGGTCATGGGAAAAGGCTCAAGCAAGGGTCGACTTGCCCACAACGCGTAAAGAAGAGTCAGCAACTCGCTCTAGACTACAGCCCTAGACCAATGAGTCCGACCCCAACAGTAGAGCTCGGGGGCTCGAAACAACCTCAAAAGAAATATGCATGAAAAAGAAGCTTCTCTTTTTCAATCTCGGAGACAAGCGCAGCCGAGCCATGTACAAAAAATCAAATCTGGAACCACCACATTGGTGGCATCTCTAGTAAGCTCCGGGAGTCCCCGCTGTTGCCACAGAAGGACAAGGTGGAAAGAACACCACTTTAGCCTTCCCGAAGCAAAATGACTCCTGGGGTAACAAGAGCAGAGGGAGAGGCACGAAGGTTGCGCCAGCTCAAGGATGTCTAAACAGGCACCCGTGGGCTTTCACAAGCACCATCGGGGCACGGGCAGAGAGCCTTGGGGTCAGGGGGAAACCATGTTGCCCAAGATGGGGTGGCCTAATCCCCATAGTGTGCGCGCACCATGGGCATACCCTCCCCTGCTCGCAAGTCTCCTTCTAGCACTAGTTATCAAAAGGGACAACACCCATCTGCCAACGTGATCGACCCCCAACGGGTTGCATGCTTAAAGATATCCATAGAAGAAACTCCTTTTTTCCTCACTCTCTTAGAATTTGGCCTTTCGGGAAGGCCAAAAGCAGATCTTAGACACGGTTGGAGGTGGTTCAAACGGTAAGGAGGGCTCCTATTTATAGGCCCGAGGGAGGACTGAGCAGCCTGAGACCCCCACGCCGCGTGGCAAACCACAGGAGGTCGCAGCCAATTCAGATGCCCATGTGAGGTCGGGAAAATCGAGATCCTCCTAAAGATAGAACCGGTACAGCGTCAACGAGACCACATGACCCCGCCTAGATCACGTGCCCCAATATGCAGCACACTGACATGGCCGGACCCAGCAGTCATGTACCACACCATCAGGGCATCCTAGCAGGAGGGATGTAACAGCCACCTACCGCATTGAACGCACTAGCCCACAAGGGGTCGAACGCTGAAGCTCAGATAGCCACGACTATGAGCTCACACTCAACACACGCGAATATCAGTGCTTTCATGATCGCTTTGTCATCGCAAAAATGCTCAGGGGTTACTATCGGGGTTATGATACCCCGAGTATCTCAAGACACCGATTAGTTAGCCGCTCGGGTGGCCTATAGTACACTAGCTAGTATAAGCCCGAACGATCGAGGCCCAGCTAAGCTATGTGGACTTAGGCCAAACACAAAGGCAAGGGTAGGCCACGACCTCTTCCCTCAGCATTCACCACGCACCGCGCAACTCACCATGACCTCTCCTCTATCCCATCCTCTAGGAGGGGTAGGGAGAGATCGAGCCACGCCAAGTATGCCTGCTCTGATAAGGGCACACACGCCGCACTGACCCCATAAGTCCCCTTGATCCGGTCAGACACCATCCCTGCACCATGTTGCGTAGACAAGACAACACCACCAAGCGGTGGCGGCCAGAACGGTGGCCCACCGTCCAAATACGACTCGAGAAGACAGATGTACGACCCCTCCCACTATGGGATGGGGGCCACGACGGTGACCTTGACTTTTGAGGCTAACTAAGCCAATGAGGGCCACAACCCCAAAACATGGGATCGTGCCATCGGCACCACAAGCAGCAAGACGATCAATGGCCTAAGGGTGGCTACCAACTCTAGTACGACGCCCCCAAGAGATCTAGAGGCGATGACGAAGGCCTCAGCAAGGCCATGTCACGTAGGACGGCTGGCGAAACATCATTGTGCCCATAGTGCCGCCACGATCGGCACTGTAGCACCACGCCACACCATGCCACAATGTGGGCACAAGACCATGATGACAACCATGCCCGGACGTGCACCACAAGACAACATTACTTGCAAGCCAAGTTAGCTAGGTGTTGGCATTTCTTAGCTCAATCATCAAGTGTGGAGGTTTTAAGTCCATCCTTGGCAATGGCGCTAGAAATGCCTGTTGGTATTTCTTAGCACCATCACTAAGATTGAGTTAACCTTAGTGACGCCGCCAAGAAACACCAACTACGATAGTTCTTAACGATTACAAAAAATATCCACAAGCACATGGATCTATCGTTGTAGCATTTCACCCGGAAGTATTCAGGGTATCGTTATTTATATTTTCCAAAGGAGGGCAAGGTATAAGAGTCTAGCATGAGCATGAACAAGATTACGTACTTGCACTAGTAAACCAATAGTTAATGACATGGGTAAAAATGATATTTTAAGGATAGTGGATACACATCTGAGCCAACCTCAAGGATAAAAGGAAAACAAAGAATAAAAGAATGTTCCTACGTGGAGTCGGCATGTTCTAATATAGCTGTGCAAAGAACAAGTGATGATCATACAAATTACATGGTTAGAGCTAGAATTAAGTATAGGATAGGTCAGGAGGTCATAGAGTATTGGTCTGCCAACAACCTCATATGACAATTTAGACTCCTACACCCTACCCGAACATGGGGGGTTACAAGAGATGGACATGGCTATCACCACCTACCACCTACCCCTTAATCGGAGAGTAGGAAATGTATTCACCTATTTCTCCATACCCAAGCACCATGCTTGCGTACATAGAAACTACCTAAATTCCCCTGGGTCCCTGACCCTACGGATCGATAGGTAAAGAACTTGGGCACAACCGAAGGCACGATGAACCACCACCTCAACTTAGCTCTAATTCTACTCATATAAGTTATATGAATGATTAAGCACGAAGTTCTACATGTCAAGATCATAACACACAAACTATATGCTAGTTCATATATCATGATTATAACATGAGAACTATAGTCTGGTTCATATGCCTTACTATATTGTAAGTAAGAAAGCATCACTATGGAAGAACTCTTTATAGTATTCATACCAAGATGTCACTCTTCTTCCAAGGAGCCAAGCCCTCCTTGATAGCTCTTGCTAGCTCACAACACTACTACTAAAACTAAGAGAGAGTACAAGTAGAGAGGTGAGGTGTGTAGCTCCAAATGGTGTGTGTATTGAAAGGTGAGACTACCCCTCTACTTATAGTGCTAAGTGGTCGGTTTTGGCACTGGTATTTTTGGAAACTGGCCAAAACTACCTCAGCATGGCAGCATGCAACTGTCATAGGAGACTAGGCACGGGCCGCACCGCCTGGGGTGCAGGCGCACCCAGGGTGCGGCCACACCCTAGCTGGCTTGCCTGGCCACCGCCTTTGCCAGGTGGGCTGGTGGTTGGGCCTGGGCCCCTCCCACGGTGGTGCTCGGCCCAGGTTGTTGCGTGAAGGTGGGCTTCTCCATTTCTCTCGTTTGTGCATTTCTGCTTTACGATTTCAATTTGCGCCTTTTGCTTTGTTTTCCACTTGTGTTCGAATGAGTCCTACAAAACATATTTCTTCCAATACAAGTGGAACTATATTACAGTAAAAGCATATGTGTATAAGTTTGCTTAATTTCTCCTGTTTTGGATAGTAATTGGCAGTCAGATTTGACCGTTAGTGACTGCCAACACTAGGTTCCCTCCCTTAGGCTCACGACCCCTCGGTCAGGAGAACCTTCTTCTTTGTATGTGATCTAGCCCCGGATTCTATATAAGGGCAGCCAGGGCACCCTTCCTGGACATAATTGGACTCTCGAAGCTTCCACTCGGGCAGTCTATCTCCTACCTCTAGCTCTCCTACCTCTTCCACCATTCTTGCAACCCCCATTGTAAGAACTTCAGAGCATTCAAACAAGGAACACACACTCGATCATCTCTAAGACTGGAGTAGGGCTCTGGCCTAAACTAGTATAACTCCTCGTGTCTTTTGGATGCTACCATCGTCTTCCTGGAGTAGCGCGACATTTGTATAAATTCACTAGTCGGTCTACAAAACACTGACACACGCCATACCCGAGGTGGACCGACGAGTATCAGGACAGTTGGCCCAATCAGTAGCAGAGTAGACAACAAGATCAACAGGAGCAGTGCGAAATAGATGGAGGCCAAGTTACAAATTACCCTGAAGATAGCGTAGAATGCGCTTCATAGCAGCAAGATGAGCCTATCTCGGGTCATGCATATACAGACAGACATGCTGAACGACGTATACGATATCTTTACGGGTGAAGGTGAGATACTGCAAAGCACCAAAAATACTGCGATAGTGTGTGGGGTTGGACATCGGAGCACCATCGGTAGACAACTTGGAGTGTGTATCCACAGACGTACTTCAAGGCTTGCAGTCATGCTTACTAGCACGATCCAGAATATCAAGTGAACACTGCATCGGAGAAGAGGACCCATCATCTTGATGCTCAAATGAAACTCCTAGAAAATGATGTAGAGGACCCATATTAGTCATAGAAAATTCCCGCTGAAGAGCTGCAATGTTCTGTTGGAGAAGATTCTACGATGAAACAGTGAGAACAATATCATCAACATAAAGAAGCAGCAAAGCCATATTAGCACCACGACAATAAATGAACAGTAAAGTATTTGACTTCGCTTCAACAAAACCAAGAGAGATAATATGAGAAGCGAAATGACTCTGCTAAGCGTGAGGTGCCTGCTTCAATCCATAGAGTGACTTGTTTGAAAGGCAGACATGATTAGGTCTGGAGGAGTCGACAAAACTAGACAGCTAGACACAATAGACTATCTTAGTCAAAGTACCATGAAAGAACGCATTCTTGACATCCAGCTGATGAATATGCCAAAAGCGAGACAACACCAAGGTGAGAACCACCCGGATAGTATGCAGTACGCTTGACGACTGGACTGAAAGTCTCCTCATAATCAATCCCAGGTCGTTGAGTGAAACCACGAAGAATCCAGTGAGCTTTGTAGCGATCAAGAGTGCCTCTGACAAGTACTTGTGATCATAGACCCATTTTCCAATAAAAATGTTAACACCGGGTGGGTGGAGCACAAAAGTCCAGGTGTCATTATTGGGAAACCAAGGTATCGAAAAGGATAAGTGCCTAAATCTCTTCGTTATTTTTTGCCTCACCAAAACAGAAAAATTTACTCTTGTGAAAGTTAATTTTAAGCCCTATAATTGTTCAAAAGTGTAAAGAGTAACTTCATATTTGTTTCTTGTTCAATATCATGATATAAAAATAACACCATGTCATCTGCGTGCTGACGACCGACTATCAACCAAATGTGGCACCACCCCTCTTATTTGTCCATCCTCTTTGGCTCTAGCAATAATAAGAGTCCACATGTCTACCACCATATTAAAAATATCGGGGACAATGGATCAACTTGCCGATGGCCTTTTTATGTTTGGAAATAAGGGTCTATTTGGTCATCAACCTTAATTCCCACATTACCACCTTGTACAAAAGATTGGATCCAACTACACTATTTTTGGGAGAAAACTTTCATTTGAAGTGTCTAATGTAGAGATGTCCAATTGACCTTGTCATAGGCATTTTCAAAATCAATCTTAAAAATAACCTCGCTCATCTTTCTCCTATGTAACTCGTGTAAAGTTTCGTGTAAAACTACAACACCTTCCATTATATTTCTCCCTGGGAGGAAAGTTGTCCATGGAGGATGAATAACTTTTTGGGCTACTATTTCCATCCTAACGTTCAACAAAGAGATCGGTCTATATTGTTGGATTTGTTTAGCGTCACAGGTAGTGAGATTATAGTCCCAAAATTTAATCTATGGAGTGGGAGGTCACCTTTATGAAATTCCTCGAATAGCACCATCAAATCACCTTTTATAATATTCGAGAAAGCCTAATAAAATTCTGGAGGGAAACCATCAAGCCCCAGGGCTGAATTATGTTTCATTTGGAAAATAGCATCTTTTTACCTCGACTTTTGAGAAGCTTTGTGTGAGGATTTCATTTTCAATTTCTACGACTTGGGAGATGTCATCTACGTGAGTCTCGTCCATTGTTACAAAAGAGGGCTCATGAGAACTAAACAAATTCTTATAGTATTTGGTGATAAACTTTTTAGATTAGCATCACCATTGATAATATATACCTTCCTCTTGTTCCAATTGAAAATACGAGTTTTCCTATGCTTCCCATTAGCCACTAATTGTAAAAAATTAGTATGTTCATCTCCTTCGAATAATTTTTTAATCTTTGCTCTTTGGTACCATTTTATTTCTTCCTCCCTTAGAAGTTGTGCTCGTCTTTCATTTAAAGTATGCTTTACATTTAACTCATCATCATTGAGCTGTGAAAACTCAGTTTTCTTGTCTAGCTCATCTAGTTTATCAAACAATTTTTTCTTTGTTATAAGCACTACTGATATTTTTGGCCCAACCAACGTTCTAAAGGAGTATGACCTTCATGCACCTCAGTCCATACCTCTTTAACCATATAAAAAACCTTCCCTGAGTAGCCAACCCAACTCAAATCTTAAAGTTGGGATAGAACCACTCATGGAAGAGTCACCAATATTTAAAAAGAAAGGCATATGGTCAGAAATTTCTCTAGTAAAAGCTTGGACTATGGTTTGACTAAATTTCAAGTCCCATTCTGTAGAGACTTAACTTATTGTCAAGTTTCTCAAAAGTTTGAGTTTCCTGGTTGTTAGCCCAAGCAAATTGTCTACTTGATAGAGTTAGTTCTCTAAGATTGAAAGCATTAATAATATATTTAAAAAAGAAAGGCCGTCTATCATTATAATTTGAATTATTTTTTCATGTGGCCCTCGCATGATGATAAAATCACCACCTATTAGAATAGGTAAAGTTTCCTTAGGGCTAGCTCTGTCAGAAAAGCCTCCTTATTATCTTCTTATGCTGCACCATATATACAGATACTAGAAGTAATTGAGAGCCATTGACCTTGCCTCGTATTTTAAACTTAACGAAGCAGTCTCTTCCTCTATTTCCCCTATGTCAAAAGTGAGAAAATTAATGCCTAGAACCACGCCACCAGACCTACCTTGAGGAGACTTGACATGCCACAAGAAATTGTTTCCACCATAGATATTTTTAAGAAAGGAATGAGAGCAATCTAGTCTTCTACTTTCTAATAAAGCAATAAAATCTAGATTTTTGTCTAAAGCAAGATCTAATAACAAAAACTTATATTTGTAGGGTCCCCAAACCATTATTGTTCAAAAAAACTTTCATTTCTTTTACCTTCTTCCTTTTTTTCTTGGATTTACCTGTAGAACTTGGCTTTCCCTTTGGAGTTATGATAAGACAGCATGTCATCATATTCCCCATCTGAAAAACCCTCCACTACGTCTCCATACATGTCATCGTTTTGCTCATTCGCTAGTATCTCAAAAGAATTACTATTTTCTTGTAAACAATCGGTCAGATTTAATTAATTGTTTCTATTAAGCTTTAGGGTTCTAAGGTGTTTTACAGAAGAATTAATCTTATGTACTGATGACCCCAAAGAGATGACAACATTACTAGTATTTCTAATCATAGTAAAATCATCAAACGAATTGAAAGAAAAAACTGCACGAGCATATATATCTGAAAATATAGTCTGGTTTCCCTAGCTAGGTATGTATGTTTTCCATCTCTCCTTCATACAGTTATACTATAATGAACAGCATGGTTCCTTTTACTTCATAGTTTCTTATTTGTTACCATGGAGTTTAAATATTATGTAGCCATATATAACTTGTGCCGTAGTACGATAGTGTTCACTTAACATGATTTACTGACCAAAAAATAGTCTCTCTCTCTCTCTCTCTCTCTCTCTCTCTCTCTCTCTCTCTCTCTCTATATATATATATATATATATATATATATATATATATATATATATATATATATATATATATATATACTCTCTCTCTAGCCAGCTAACGAATAGCTTATTTTGTAGCCGGACCGACGGACCGCACCACCGGCTGATCGAATCGTCATTTACTGCAGTGCATGCAGCCATGCACGAACCTTCCGTACCACTAGTACAGAAACAGGCTATATTTCTGGTTGGGAAACCTCTTCAGTTCCGGTTTTCTAACTGGGAGCACGAATTCAAGACTAAAGGGTCTTTTCTTTAGTCACGGTTTCTCGTCCGGGACTAAATGTCCACCTTTAGTCTCGATTGGTAATACCAACCGGGACTAAAGAGACCTCCCGGCCTAGCCACGTGGGCCAGCCCTTTTGTCCCGGTTGGTATACCAATCGGGATTAAAGGTTTTCTTTTTTTTCTTTTTTGTTTCTATTTTCAATTGATGATTTGTTTTGCTTTTCGAATACGCATTCTACGCTGTTAATAATATACGTATTCTACACGTTTATAATGTTCGAACATTTTGTACAAACTAAAGTATGAAACTAACATATATATTACATGCATATACATATATTGAATGTTATTTTATGTACATATAATATATATATATATATTATAAATAAAGCTTGCATTGTATATTCTATTATATCATTGGGATAACAAATTCACTCCATCTGGTTTGGCTTCCATGTTTCGATCATGTCATTGTAGAACTCGTCGACGGGGTTTAAGACCTAGTCATTAAAAAATCCTGCTATGGTCTCTTGAATTGCTTTCAGTTGGTCACGTGGTATGACTTTTTCCTTCAACCATAGAGTCTTCAATAAAAGTTAAAGGAAAAATATTAATATATATATATATATATATGTGTGTGTGTGTTGGTCACGTGATTACTTATATATATGAACAATAAAAGAAATTGTAAATATATGAATATATTTATATAACGTACTTTGAGGATCTCTTTAGGAGTTCTTTTTGCGTATGTCATGATGAACTCACAAACATGGTATCCGTAATAGTTGGTCCCCTGTTCTTGCCTCGGAACCCACTTTTACAAGAAAAAAGATTCGGTGAATTAAAAGCATGCATGGTGTTAATTGAATTATATATATATAAGTGTAGCTAGTACTTACTTTGTGTGTGATTACATCTAGTGGCGCTTTGCAATGTTTTATATGGTGTTCCTCAATGAAACTTTTCCACACACTGCGCCCAATAAAATAAAAAATTAATTTGACCTTTAATAATTGTTGTAGTTAAGAGATCAGGGTATATATAGTTGCTAGAGAGACCAAATTACCCTTAGATAATATCTATCATGTCTTGGTACTCTATTTGCTCTTTTCTTAACGAGTCTAAGATGCTCAACCGACTATTAGTCATATCGATGACCATCAATATCCAGTGATTGCTGCATATGTTTTTATACACAAATATGATCGACATTAACTAGAGTCAACATATATATATATATATGGGAGATAGCTTAGCTAATAAGCAAATAATTGAACAAATGTCCATATGATCGACATTAATTATTTAACACTCACTTGAAGTTGTAGGGGAAGAGTATGTCCTTGTTTTGTTGGTTCACTAAGAACCTCATGAGATTTTTCTCGAGTTCAGCTTTCCATTGAGGCGGAGGATTATGGTGTTTGAATACAACATTTGGATCAACGAAACCAATATCATTATCCTTTCTCTTTATGAGTTCTGTCATCTCATATATGCATATATAAAAATAGTGTGAGGATATATAATTTATATATATACATATAGCTTTATATATATACACTTTAATAGTAGAAAATAATCACACTTACAGACAATAGCAGCTAATGAGACTTTTGTCGAGAGAGTCCAGGTGGTATAGTTGGTGTAATTCTAAAAACTCGACATATATAACGTCATCGCCATGGAAGTAATGTTTGTTTCTAACTTGACAGAAACAAAGGTCTTTCTCCGTTCACACACCGCCATGTACCACTTGTTTAGCAGGTACATTTGCGTACCCAGTTCACCTAAGGCCTCAGGGTTGTATAGACTCTTTCCATGTTCAAATTTATTCTAGGATCCACTTTTGGAGTAGATGGTCCTTCAGCGAGCACTTGGGCAAGGTTCAAACCAGTATCCTCGTAAAACCGAACCAGGTCCTCAAAATCGACGTCCAGTAAGTCTAAGTTTGTATCATATTCATTACGAATGACAAGAGGAGGGACTGATTGTTGCGATTGTTGTCCGAGTTGTGCAACACCTTTCTCTGCTCTAGTCTTTTTCTGCGCCGCCTCAAATGACTTGGTGAGAGAGCGGTCATAGTCCGATTTTGGCAGGGTCTTTTGAGATTCCCGCTTTTTCTGGTCCACCTTCTTTCTTAGAAGATCTGGAGGTAGGTAGAAACACAGTTTCTCTAGGTTCTCCATCGCTTCTCGTTGCTTTCTTACATTTTCGAAGAAACTGTTCACATCTTTTTGTACTGCAGCATTTAATTCCTTTTCACTTTTCTCATAAGACAGTTTTTGGAGAATAACTGAATTAGAGGAGGCTTTCTTCTTTGCCGGCTGGTGGGCCAACGGCTTCGTTTGCGGGGCGGACCTCTTAGGAGCTGGCTGCTTCTTGGTCATCAAGGGAGGCGGGGCAGCCGTTGGAGACCTCTTTGAAGTTTTTCCTTTTTTATATATTTCTTTTATATAAATATGCAGAGAGTTGTTAATTGCCTAGTAAATAAAATATTAGCAAAAAAATTACAAAAAGAATTCCTGGACCTGGTTTTGCATTATTGTACATAAGAAAAATCTGTAACCTAAACTCTTTTGTTTTACCGTATAAATGTTTAACATAGTGTAAATAATAATCATAATTTTCACAATGCAAAAATGTACTACTTAATTAAAATCATTAAAACTATTGCTTTTCGACAGGAAATTAGTTTTCACATCTTATTGACGTTGATCATTTGTTTTTTCATCACACATTCTCCACAGGAAATCCACCGTCAAGCAGAAAATTCATTTAAATCATAGAAAAATATGAATACATGACAGAAAAATCTGAAGTCACAATTATTACATAATAGGTCTAATACATCACTATATCAAGCGGGAACAACAATGATCTTCTTCTTAACGTATATCCCTTGGTTATGATCGCGCTATAACCATGGAGTGTCCTCATCATTTAGCTGGATGCTTGGGTCTTTGTTCACTGTGAAGGGTGGAATTCGGTCATCCTTTTCATAATCTTCTGATATGTCTAACTTGTCTTCAATTCCGATGATGTTTCTTTTCCCTGAAAGAACTATGTGGCGCTTTGGCTCATTGATTGGGTCGTTGTTGTTTTTCCCTCTCTTCGGTTTTGTAGACATGTCCTTGACATAGAACACCTAATTCACATCCTTGGCAAGGATGAATGGTTCATCTTTGTACCCAATATTGTTGAGGTCCACGGTTGTCATTCCATACTGGTTGTCGACTGCTACCCCGCCTCCAGTTGCCTTTACCCATTAGCACTTGAACAAAGATACCTTAAAAGTAGGTGCATAGTTTAGTTCCCATATCTCCTCTATGCGGCCATAATATGTTTGCTTATTTCCATTAGGGTCGGTGGCATCTATGTGGACACCACTATTTTGGTCGGTGCTCCTTTTATCTTGGGCTACTGTGTAAAATGTATTCCCATTTATCTCGTACCCTTTGTATGTGATCTCGTACTATTAGGGTCGGTGGCACTTGAACGATGGCTGCCTAGCCAATAAATACAGTTGCTCATCAATACTCTCATCACCCTGACATTCTTTTCGCAACCAGTCGCTGAAAGTTTTCATGTGCTGACGCGTAATCCAAGCTTGAGACTTCCCTAGAAACTCGGATCGAAGCAACTCTTTCTGTGTCTCGATATACGGATCCACCAAGGAGGAGTTTTGCAGAACTATGTAGTGTGCTTTATTAAAATAATTGTCCTACATACCAATATATGGTTTCTTCCCTAGTGTCCCCTTTCCACTTAGTCTCCCCTCGTGTCACGATTCAGGAACACCAATCGGGTCAAGGTCAGGAATAAAGTCAACACAAAACTCAATGACCTCCTCTGTTCCATAGCCCTTGGCGATGCTTCCTTCTGGCCAAGCACGGTTGTGAACATATTTCTTTAGGACTCCCATGAACCTCTCAAAGGGGAACATGTTGTGCAACAACATAGGACCGAGAATGCTAATCTCTTTGACCAGGTGAACTAGGAGGTGTGTCATGGTATTAAAGAAGGAAGGAGGGAACACCAACTCAAAGCTGATAAGACATTGAACCACATCATTCTGTAGTTTAGCTAGATCCGTTGGATCGATTGCCTTATGAGAAATTGCATCAAGGAATGCACATAGCTTTACGATGGCTAGACGTACATTTGGAAGTAGAATTCCTCTTAATGCAACTAGAAGCAATTGTGCCATGAGCACATGGCAGTCATGGGACTTTAAGTTTAGGAATTTCTTCTATGGCACATTTATTATACCCTTTATATTCGAGGAGAATCCAGATGGTACCTTGATGCTTGCTAGGCATTCAAACATGCTTTTCTTCTCTTCTTTGCTAAGAGTGTAGCTGGCAGGACTTAAGTAATGGCATCCACCATCTGTCTTCTCTAGATGCAGGCTGTCTCGTTCTTTCAAACATCGCAGGTCCTGTCGTGCTTCAAGTGTGTCCTTAGGCTTCCCATACACACCCATGAAGCCTAGCAGGTTCACACAAAGATTCTTTGTTAGGTGCATCACGTCGATCGCGCTACGGACCTCTAGGACTTGCCAATAGGGTAGCTCCCAAAATATGGACTTCTTCTTCCACATGGGTGTGTGACCATCGGCGTCGTTCAGAACAGGTTCGCTGCCATGTGCCTTAGTAAATACTACTTTCACATCCTTGACCATATTGAGTACATCCTCACCAGTTCGGCTGCCCAGCTTGGTCTGGTGGTCTGCCTTACCTTTAAAATGCTTGCCTTTCTTTCTTAGGGGGTGATTCGTAGGAAGAAATCGACGATGGCCAAGGTACATGACCTTTCAACATTTTTTAAGAATATACCTTTAATGTCATCGAAATAGTGCGTGCATGCATTATATCCCTTGTTTAATTGTCCTGAAAGATTACTTAGAGTAGGCCAATCATTGATTGTTACGAACAACAATGCTCGCAGGTCAAAGTGCTCCTGTTTGTGCTCATCCCACACATGTATACCTGGTCTGTTCCATAAAAGTAGAAGTTCTTCAACTACTGGCCTCAGGTACACATCGATGTCGTTGCAAGGTTGCCTTGGGCCTTGGATGAGCACTGGCATCATAATAAACTTATGCTTCTTGCATAACCAGTGAGGAAGGTTGTAGATACATGGAGTAACAGGCCAAGTGCTATGACTACTGCTCTGCTCCCCGAAAGGATTCATACCATCCGTACTTAAAGCAAACCTTAAGTTTCTTGCATCATTTGCAAACTCCAGGAATTCTCTATCGATTGCTCTCCACTAGACCCATCAGCAGGGTGTCTCAACATATTGTCTACCTTACGATCTTCTTTGTGCCATCGCAATAACTTTGCATGGTCTTTGTTTCTGAACAGACATTTCAAGAGTGGTATTATAGGAGCATACCACATAATCTTGGTAGGGATTTTCTTTGTGGGACGTTCACCCTCAACATCACCAGGGTTATCTCGCCTGATCTTTTATCGCGATGCATGACATACCGGGCATGCATCTAACTTCTTGTACTCCTCGCCACGGTAGAGGATGCAGTCATTAAGACATGCATGTATCTTTTGGATTTCTAATCCCAAAGGGCAGACTACCTGTATTGCTTCGTATGTAGTGGCGGACAATTCGTTATCCTTCGGAAGCATCTTCTTTTGGATTTTCAGTAACTCCCCAAATCCCTTGTCAGATACACCATTCTTTGCCTTCCATTGCAGCAATTCTAGTGTGGTACCCAACTTTTTCTGCACTGCATCACAAGTTGGGTATAGCAATTTCTTGTGATCCTCTAGCATGTGCTCGAACTTGATCTTCTCCTTTTCACTTTTGCATTCTCTTTGTGCGTCACGAATGGCCTGACTAAGATCATCAGCGGGCTCATCTTCTGCCCCTACCTCTTCTTCAGCTTCCCCCATTACAGTATCATTGAAGGCACCATATTCAGCAATAATGTCATCATCGTCCCATTGTTCTTCACCTTCTTCCATTACAACCCTGGTTTCTCCGTGCTTCGTCCAACAAATATAGTTTGACATAAAACCCGACTTCAACAAGTGTGAATGAAGACTCCTTGAGCTAGCATATTCCTTCAAATTCTTACATATGGCACATGGGCAGCACATGAAACCATCGTGTTTGTTTGCCTCGGCCACACGTAAGAAAGAATGCACGCCCTCAATGAACTCTTGGGAGCGACAATCAGCATTGTACATCCAATGCCGGCTCATCTGCATTACATGACATACATACCATATTAAAACCTAGAACATAATTAGTTAATTATACGACATGCATGCCACCACACAAGGTATTAATTTATGAAAGTCTCGCTACAATGTAGACAATCCCAACTACCACTAAAAAAACTAAAGCTAAAATGCACTTCAGCAGCATAAGGATTTCACGACCAATCCCAACTAAAACAGAAATCATGCGTTTGTTCAACATCTATGGGCTTCTTCCATAGGTTCACTGCCTCATCAGCCGCCGTAGCCACCTGTGCAAGAGAGTTTTGCACGTGTTCAACATACTCTTCCTCCCAGTACCAGCCTGAACATCCAGTGCCATCCCACTAAAATTAAAACAAAAAATTAGAAATTTAATCACAATCATCATGAAAATAAGTATAAATTAACCATAATCATCAAATACGACAAAATAACTCACATTGCGATCCGAACTCTTGTAGAAGATACGGCCCTTGTTGGGACACTCCTTCCTCACCCGGTACTACATCACAATCTTCTCACACTTGCCGCATGCAATGAGAGGGAGGTCCGGCCTCAGTCGCTTTGGAACCCGATGAGAGGCCAAGGACCCAGAAGCAGTTGCCATCTACTCTCTATACTCATTTTTAATATAATATAAATTTCTCATTTTATAAACAAATAAAATTAAAAAAACTCTAAAATTCTCTATATCTCTAAACCATGAAGTGTGCTATGCATGCTAGAAATGAAAGCTGAATACTAGTTTTGAATAACTACTTTAACCTTCCTTCATCCAAATATGCAAACTTTAAAGTGATTTTGAGCTTAAATGGCTTACAAATAAAAAAAATCCACCATAAAAAACCACATATATCTAGTCCACAAAATGAGATATGCTACTAATGAAACATGAGTATAAAGTTGGTAACCTTTAGAACCAAAGAATCGATGGAGGAATCGAAGAAATCTTATGATTACCGGCGATGAGGAAGAAGAGAGGCCGGCGATGAAGCAAGAACACTGAGCTCGGAGTGGCTCAGGCTCGGGGAGGAAGAAGGGGTATATAGGAGGGGACCTTTAGTCCCGGTTGGAGACAGCAACCGGGACTAAAGGTCCCTTTCTAGTCCCAGACGGAGCCTCTAGCTGAGAGTAGACTTTTACTCCCGGTTGGAGGGACCAACCGGGAGTAAAAGTTAACCTTTAGTCCCGGTTGGTAGCTCCAACCGGGACTAAAGGCCCCCTGCAGCAAAAGCCTGCCACAGTAGCCATTGGGCAGGGACCTCAGTAACCGGGACTAAAGGTTTCTCTAGTCCCGGACGTGAAAAATACCGGGACTAAAGCCAAATTTTGAAGTGGATCAAAAGTCGTTTCTCTACTAGTGTACATTAATTAATGAGAGCCCCTCATCAGCCCCATCGGTAATTACATTAATTGTTTTTAAATAATCATCACACCTAGATGTGAGACACTTAGGATTCATCTAGGTGTAGTACTGAGGGTGAATTGCTTACTGGTTGATTTAAATCGAGCAATAGTGAACTTGGGACAAGGAGGCAAAGTGAGTAGAGGGGCCATACATTCGAGCTTGGCAGAGGAGGTAGAGGAGGAAGTAGCCGCTATGGCAGTGGGTACGCAGTGCGGGCGGTGAAGTCCAACGTAGTGGTGGCGATGTAGAGGCGACGGTGAAGTCGGTGGCGGCTTCCCGTCGCTGGCAGCACCCTCTCTCTAGATTGGTTAGCGTTAGGGAATGGTCGGTGGGGCGCCTGGTTGCTCAAGGGAAACTCGTGTCTTGTGCCCTGGCCCCCATCGACCTTTTTATGGTGCTGTGCGACGGGGGCCCACCAACCATGGAGCGGTTGAGCGTCCCCGATCAGGGCGCGGATCCAAGGGCCCAATTGGCCATTGGGCCAATTGGTAGAGATCAAACTAACATTCTCCCCCTTATCTCACCTTATGACTTAAACTTAACTATCTTTTTCTTTTTCCCATTACATCAAAGATCAGTGCATAGAGTATGCCTCATCGTCACGGTCAGTTACCATTAGATTTAATAGCTACAATGTACCTCTCTATTTTGAAATAGATACTCAACTAGGCCCTTAGTTTCTAGAAATCATAGGCTTTCCCATAAACCCATGTCGATTGTGTGTTCTCTGAATGCACTAGGTGGTAAACCTTTGGTAAGCGGATCCGCAAGTACTTACTCGATACTTATGTGCTCAATGCTTTCAAAATGATTCTGGATTTTCTCCTTTACAACATATACCTTAGTGTCAATGTGTTTGGCGGCACACTTGACTTGTTGTCTTAGGAGTTAACTTACTTTAAATGGTTATTGCTGTTGTCTACCATTGTTAAATCCGGGTATAAATTGTCTTAACCTCCTTTTGCCTGTTCCTTAAGCCTCATGACAAGCTATACTATGGTATGCATCACTGATGACACCACAACTGTTTCTTTGGAGCTTTTCCACAATAATACTCCAACTGCGAGTGTTAGCAACTGCTGTGGATTTCACTACACATCTCGCTAAGACTTAACTTTTTGTACCCTCATCTATTTTAGAGTACTTATTCTTTCTTACTCAGCATGAGGCCTATGATACTTTGTAAAATTGCAAGACATTCTCAACTCAATTTCAGTTATCTATATCTAAATTGGACTTCTGCCAAAATATCCTGGATACTTAAACTACATCAGGGTAAGTTCTAACTTGTACTTGTACACACATCAAGCTTCCAACAGCTGAAGCATATAGAACCATATTCTTTTGATCGATCTCATATCGGTTCCTGGAACACTTGAAGTTCC